>NC_142929.1:91014476-91196962 GCF_046866305.1 Octopus bimaculoides
GTTGGGAAATCTTGCATGCTTTAATTTCAGCTCTTCTTATTAATAAGTGCATTATTTCTTTTCAGGTGAACTGACATCCAACCGTTCGAAAAAAGACTTGAAAAGTAACTAGTAGCCACTTCTCTTGAAAATTGACAAAATTTGGCATCATGGTGTTATCAAGTACCTGAAGGAAAAGGGTTTAGCTCCCTAAAGATGTTCATGCTGACATGGTTGCTACATTAGGGGATGATGTTCCAGCTTCTTCAATTGTGTGAAAATGGGTAGCTGAATCTAAGAGGGAAAGGGAGTGTCTTAGAGATGACTTGAAGTCTGGACATTCTGTAACTGCCACCACTGAAGAAAACATTGATTGTATTCACCATACAGAGATGGATGACAAACAATTAACTATAAGCCAAACAGCTTGTGCCATTAGCATATCTCGTGAGAGAGTTGAGAACATTTTACACAATGCACTTGGCACGACAAAGGTTTCTGCTTGGTGGCTGCTATGTCTTCTGACACCAACTCAAAAGTGCACCAGACTGATCATATCATGAGAAAATCTGAAATTGTTCGAGTTAGATTTAGCTGGTTTCCTTAAACGTTTCCCTAAGCTAAGATGAGTGTTGGATTCATCACTTTGAGCCAGAGACAAAGAGACAATCCATACAATGAAAACACCACTCCTCACTGCTCTAAGAAGGCCAAAGTCATTTCACCTACTGGGAAGGCGACAGCCTCAGGTTTTTGGGATGTAAATGGCCTTGTGTTTATTGTGTATCTTCAAAAGGTCTGTATTATCAATAGAAAGTACTATACCAACTTGCTGAGGCAGTTATGAAAGGCCATCAAGATCAAACAGCCAGGGGTCTTGTTTCATCAGGACTATGTTCCAGCACACAAATCTGTTGTTTCTATGGCTACTGTACATCACTGTGACTTTGACCTGTTTGATCTCACCTTCCCTACTGATTTGGCCTCACCTGACTATCATCTGTTCCCCAACATGAAAAACACACTGGGCTGGGAACCAGTAGAGCAGAGATGATGTCATATCTACTGCTGATGACTTTTTTGACCAATAGGATGAAAGCTTCTCCACTGATGGGATCCAAGAAGTGCAACACCAATGGAAGAAATGTGTAGAGTGTAAAAAGGACTGTTGAAAAATAAACCTCATTTGGTCACATTCCATGAAAGTATCTTGGTGAGCTTATGAACATTTTAGCCAACCCTTGTACTTTAATGATTCTACTTTGAATGGAATAGTAAACTTTAAGATGCATTGAAAATTAATGTTTACTAAATATAACAAAACAAACACTTGATAAATTATATAGTAAGGTATAATTAAATTGTGGCTCTATTTTCATACCCTTTATTTATTTATGTATTTTGGTTTGTTCCTGGAAATGTTGCTACTGATTTTTAAACTATATATTTTACTTTTCATTTACAATATTGTTGTTGAATTTAATGACCTTTGCAAAATTTGAAATCATTATTTAACTTTTTTGAAATTAAAAGCAATTTATAAAATAGAATTCCTATATGCCATATGTGTCTATCAAATTACAGTTGTTAAACAATGATATTCCCAGATATATCAATGTCATTCATCTCATAAGACTATTAAAAAGTCATTTCTTGGTCTCAAGTGATCTTGATGAATTAATGTGCCCAAAGGCACTGAGAAATGATGCAGCTGTTTTATTTGATAACATTTTGTACCACATTAGTATTTGATAAACTGTTTAATATGTTTTGTAATAAAAATCTTTTGAAATTGTCAGCAAATAACTGAACAGTACAGTTTTAGATTTCCAGTATTGAAACATAGAAGTCTGCATATAAATGCCTATGTATGCATATGTGTGGCGGGTTGTCTGAATACATGTATACAACTTTACATTTGTGATTGGATATGGAGTATATTAGTGAGTATATATAGCTTGTATATTTATGTGTCTATGTAGTGTTATCTGTTGACCTCCTAAACTAACTTCTCCTCTCACTTCGATCCCTGTTATCACCTCATAGCTTTTCTATCTCAAGGGTGTAGCATACATGTTTTCCTTTCCTTTCTCTGTTATTTTTTCCCCTTTATATCCCCTTCATCTTTTACTTCTGGGGCTGTGAAGTATAGATATTTTTGATTTCTTAGTACTACACACTCATCTATCTAGCAATGTCTATTTTTCCACACACACACATATGAATGCATATGTATATATATGCATGTATATATATATATATATATATATATATATATATATATATATATATATATATATATAATATAATGCATTAAATATTACAAAACATACACATTGGACAGACACCAGGACCCTAATTCTTCATCAGTTATCGACTGAAAATACTAATAAAGGCATGAAACTAGGTATTAGTATTTTTGGTTGATAGCTGATGAAGAATTAAGGCCATGGTGGCTGTTCTATGTGTATGTTTTGTAGTATTTAATGCAATTTTTGTTTATGGAATAACTGAACGCCACACATCTCAACTTTATATATATATACATATATATATACATATATATATATACCAGGGGCGTGCACTCTCAGGCATGCAAGGTAAGCGCTGCATGTTCTGTGATTTTTTATCCATATCATCGGAAAATTAGATAAAATAGTTACTTTTGTTTCAAAGAGACTCCGTCCAGGTGTTTTCAAAATATTCTACCTTCCCCTCTCTCACTGACTCGTACGTCTGCTTTGAGAAGACCACGTGACACCCCCTCTCTGTCTCTTTGTTAGTGTAGAATTGTTGCTAACCTCGTTCCACTTTCTGACCTGAACAATAGCAATCCCATAATTCCTGAGTTAGCCAACTGAAATGTCGGAATAAACTGGCGGTAAATTAAATTTTTTTTTTATTCAAAACATCTGTTTGCACTATTATAATTTTGGAGTGTTTTGAAAACAAAAAATATTATCTATATTATATTTCTTATTTCAGAAGTAGCTAATTAATCTTAAATTAATTTGACTAACGTTATTTTTACGTTTTGTTGAAATTCACTCAGATGCAATTTACTCAGACGCTTACACGTGTGTTTTTATATAAAAGTAACCTTTTTCAAAATGAGTGTTATAAACGATATTTTGAGAAATAGTTTTTCGAAAAGAGACTTCGATGGAAAACAATTAATTATAAACGGTGGGAGACCAACACCGAATTTACCTAATTTGTGAAGCTACAACAAGAAATTCACGAGACAATTTCAGGTTAATTTGTATGAAAAGAAAAAATGGGTAACTGGAAGTGCTACATTTAATAAATTATTCTCTTGGTCTTGTTTACGTTTTTGCTTAGAAAAGAATGTTTAGAATGATAAAGGTTATGATGATTTAAATAATTTACATATGGCTATGCTAAAGCACGAGCGTTCTCAAAGGCATATAAAATCTTTGATAGATCTTAAAATATTCGTGATCTTGTTGAAGCTATGCCAGAACTCTTCAATCTATGCAAGTTGATTTTGACAATTCCGTCTACCACTGCTTCTGTAGAGCGATCCTTTTCTGTATTAAGTAGAGTCGAAATATACGAAAGAAATGCAACAGGAAAAAGAAGACTGTCTGGGTTAGCACTAATGTCAATTGAAAAAGATTTATTACAACAATTGACGAAAAGAGATTTCTACGACATATTTGCCCAGAAAGATCGAAGAATTGAATGAATTTATAAATGAGGTAAATAACATTTTAGAACATTAAAAAAAAACTTAATATATTAAAGGGCATATATTGCAGGTTTTGGTTAGTGTTTGTTATAACGTAAGTTTCGACCTTCTTACATCAGTATTGTTTCGCTGGAGAAATGGTTCGACTTCTTCGTCACACCGACATAAGTTTTCCTTTCTGTGCTGCTGGGTGTAGTCTATTTACGGCCGTAAATAAGTGTCTTGTTTCAATCTCAGAGATGTTGACTTCTGCCACAACGGTTTTTTTTGCGGGGGGGGGGGGGGCTTTTTATAATGTTGAATTTTGGCAGTCTTTCATTGTGTGTGTGTGTATTCATGTATATGCGTGTATTTTCAATGTGTGTGCGTGAGACGTAGTCTTTTAATATACGGAGTTCAGTAAGTCTCAGAACAGTCTACTTGAGTATCAATAATTTCCCCCGGAATCAACAAGTAGCATGATAAAGCACCTGACTTGTCTTCGAGAGCGTAACTATCTAAGACCATGGCCATATAATGTAACTAAATGTGTTCTCTTTATTAAATCAATTCAAATTGATTCAGCTGAACCAATAGGTATAGGGGCTAATGCAGAATCGCACCCCTTTGAAAAACGAAATTTTGTGAAAATTTTTTTCGAATTCCTACCTTTAACAGAGATTCCGAATATGCAAAAATATTAACAGAATCCAATATCATCTTTATTCCATTTCACTTATGATTTTTAGACTTTTTTAAGGGAGAGTGAGGATGGGAAAAAACTGACGTTTCGAAGAGAGAGAAAAATACAAACAATACACTTATTTCAGGCTCATCTCTACAGAGCGATTTTTTATTCCCTGCTTATTCTAGGTCATACGGGGTGATTGCATATTCACAAATCTCCCATATGTAAATCGTAGGAATACGAAAATTCTTTTACTGAAAAATTGCCAGTGGTGATGGGGGGGGGGAGAAATTCATTGCATGCCCAACCCCAGAAGTCACCGCACCCCACTGATATATATATATATATATATATATATATATATATTACTCAAAGAAATTCCAACTTTGATTTTCACATTTTATTTAGAATCTTAATTTAATATAAGATAATATAAAGTAATGAAATGGTAGAATATTAAATGCCCATTCTGATTGAACTAGTACTTTCATGCATTAACCTATAAAATCTTTAGGTTCATGTACTATTGGTAACAGTTGTGTTTTACAATTTACAACTGTGGTGAGATGGTTAAACTGTGTGCCTTAAATACATCTGTACAGACTCCAGAATGTTAATTTTTGCAAACTGTATTCTGACCAATCAATGTGTGATTTTACTGAGTTACTTAAGTTGATTGGTGTTTGGTTTAGGCATCACAGTTTGTGGAACATGTCGAGAGACCTGTAGTTTGACCCTGGCCAAAGCAGTAATTGTTGGGCTATTTTTAGAAATGTTGTAAACATTTCCCAGGGATTTTTACATTTCATTTATCATCACCATTATCATCTCCTTTATTATTGTTGTTTGTGGTGGTGGTGATGGTAGGAGTAGCTGTTGTAATAGAACTTTGAACCCAAAAATAAGATTATTTTTACTGACTTTTCTCTTGACTTAGCTAGTATTTTCCTGCTATTGTCATCATTGGCACCTATAGTATCGTTGTTGTTGTTAGTGGTAGTGGTCGTAGCAGTAGAAATAATTTTGGGGGAGGGGGCGGGCTAAGAAGGCAATGAGCTGGCAGAAACGTTAGCATGCCGGGCGAAATGCTTAGCGGTATTTCGTCTGCCATTACTTTCTGAGTTCAAATTCCGCCCAGGTCAACTTTGCCTTTCATCTTTTCGGGGTCGATAAATTAAGTACCAGTTATGCACTGGGGTCGATGTAATCGACTTAATCACTTTGTCTGTCCTTGTTTGTCCCCTCTATGTTTAGCCCCTTGTGGCAATAAAGAAATAAGAAATAATATCTCTAAGTATTGGTATTATTGTTTATTTAGCTTGGGTTGGAATCTATTAATAAACTTCTATTCTCTGATTTTTCACTGAATTTCACTTGGACTGTGTAGTTTGTAGAACGGAAATATTATTTTCTTTTCTACTCTAGGCATAAAGCCCGAAATTTTTGGGGAGGGGGTCAGTCAATTAGATCTACCTCAGTACACAACTAGTACTTAATTCATCGACCCTGAAAGGATCAAAGACAAAGTTGACCTCAGTGGAATTTGAACTCAGAACGTAAAGACTGATGAAATACTACCAAGCATTTTGCCCAGAGTGCAAACATTCTGTCAGCTCACCTCCTTGTAGAATGGAAATATTATAAATATCTTCTGACCACATGTTGCTTGATGGTTACTCAAAGGTATCTGAGAGACATCTGAATCTCTAATTTGCTGTCAGTGCATACATGAACGTTTTGATAATGCCTTTCCAGTCTGACCTACATATAGTTCTTCACAATTTGGGCATTTAATGCAACAAATTAAATTTCTGCTTTTGTAGTTCATATTTGCATTTGTGAATATTTTTCTGGTTTTTGTGTTCATATATTGGTTGGTATTGCATTTAGATACAGTGAATGATTGGTCTTTGTTGCGAAGGTCATACTTTGCTTTGTTAATAATTTTTGGTAATAATTTTTTATTAAGAACCATAGCTTGATCTGTGATTATATCTTTTAATTCATTACTTTGAGCAATGATTGTTAGGTTTACTTTGGCAATGCTGAAGATATTCTGATGACATTGGTTGTGTGTCACTATAAATGGTATGACTTGTTCCCGTTTTCCTCTTCTTTGGATTGTTCTGTATTGTTGTATGGGTATTTCTATAACCTGCTTTATGCCATTTTCTATAAGTAGAGATGGGTATTTTTGTTTGAGCAAAAATTCTCTCAGTTCTGTTAGGCATTTGTTTCTGATATTTGCATCTTCTACAATGGTAAAAATTCTTCTGGCTAGGCAGTATGGAATATTGCATTTTGCATGTGGGGGATGGCATGACTTAAAATTCATGTGTTTGTAGTATGCCTCTGTGGTAATGGTATTGTCCTTTTTAATTACCATTATATCTAGGAATGGTAATTTGGTACTACTCATCTCCTTTGTAAATTGGAGAAATTGGTGTAGGACATTCAGTAGGATATTGAACTCTTCCAGAGTTGGGAGCTTACTTTGACAATCATCTCCATTACCCATTACAAAGCCAAATATGATGCGATCAATGAGATGAAATATCAAAACTAATGACTGGCAATAGAGCAGAAAAAAATGCACGGACTCTGAATCAGAGATATCTTAAATGAAGAGAGCAGATCAAGAAAGTTATGGCAGCAGAAACAGTTATTTCTCAATAAATATGCTACCAATTATGGTAAAGACTCTAGAACTCTGAGAAATAACATTAAAAATGGACAATTTCACCAACATAACATATGCCAGAACGCATGGCAACATGAACACTCATTTCCCGTTTTGTATGCAAACACCCTAATGCACACAATATGAAATGCACACAATCATACAAACCCATGTGTGTATATATATATATATGAAATAATATAAAGAATATATATACATTTCGTTGTTCGAAAAAATAGTTCATATTCCATGTACTTGTACTTCATATTTTTTCTTGTACATGTTTCATGATGTCCTGTGCCCACATATGCATATATATATATATATATATATATATATATATATATATATATATATATACGCACGTATAGATGTAAGTATGTACATATATGTTTGTATGTATGTATATATATATATATATATATATATATATATATATATATATATAATTTACATTATTATATGACTGAACACCACGCATCCTCTTCCAAGTAAGTTTTATCTATATATATATATATATATATATATATATCAATTTCATTCCCATTACGTGGCACCTTGGGCAAATGTCTCTACTATAGCCTCAGGCCGACCAAAGCCTTGTGAGTGGATTTGGTAGACAGAAACTCAAAGAAGCCTGTCGTATATATATATATATATATATGTATGTGTGTGTATACGTTTGTGTGTCTGTGTTTGTACCCTCAATATCGCTTGACAACCGATAGTGGTGTGTGTGCATCCCCTGTAATTTAGCATTTCGGCAAAAGAGACCGATAGAATAAGTGCTGGGCTTACAAAGAATAAGTCCTGGGGTCGATTTGCTCAACTAAAGGCGGTGCTCCAGCATGGCCACACTCAAATGACTGAAACAAGTAAAAGAGTAAAAGAGTAAAGAGTATATATATATATATATATGCGCGCACGCACGTGTGTATACACACACACACACACACAAATGCACACACATATGAGTGAACAAATGAAAAAGTAGCACTCAATACCTTTAGTAGGAGTTACATATATTATTTAATAACAGTTTGATTTAGCTCCAAATAACTTCAAATTTCATGGGGATATATGACATGTCCATCTCATCAGAAGTTAGATGGTAGAGTCTGCTTCCTTATGGGGAACTAAGTCCAACCGTTGTTTAATGTGTGTGTATACATATATATATATACAGAGAGAGAGAGAGAGAGAGAGATAGATAGATAGATAAAGCTGCTCTATGGGATTACTCTGGGTTTCCCGTCCATAAGGTGCTTAGCTTTACAACATATCAAACCCCAAAACCTGTTAGCACAAGGCCTCTGTAGCAAGTGACCTCTCTAGAAAATGGAGGAGGAAAAGATTTTGTTACTCTGTCAATGAAAGGGGATTGTCTCCCTTTGGCTGTTATTCATAACCGACTTTTTTATTGTGTCCCAAGATCCCAGGACATTAGCAGGAATTTTCTGGAAGTGCAAATAGGGTCTGAAGACTTCCATTCTGAAGTTAAGAATGTTCCCTTGCCCATGCAGCTATGCACAGTTTACAATGCTTGGTCTTGTTTATGTAGGGGCCTGGATTTTTTTAAGAATCTCCATGATATTACATGTTGAATTCCTTCATCCTTCAACTACCATATATCCCCCGAACCCGCCCTGCCGTTTCCCGCCTCCCTTTTCCCCTCATCTACCATTCCACCAACCTACCCCTCCAACGCTCCATTCTCCGAGCTTTCCGGCGCCTCTAGTCCGATCCCTCCACCTCCCACATCTTCCCTAATCGACCCCTCCCCTCCTTCAAACGAGCCCATAACCTACAAGACCTCTTGGTCCACAGCTTCTTCCCCAACCCAACCTCCCAACCTGGCTCGTTCCCTTGCTCCCGCCCACGCTGCCGCACTTGCCGTTACCTCTCCAACACCACCCTCCTCACCAGCACCCATCACCGACCCTATCGCATCACCGACTCCTTCACCTGCACTTCCACTAACATTATCTATTGTATCTCCTGCTCTCTCTGCCATCGGACAAACGGGGCGCCGCCTGGCCGACCGATTCGCGGAACACCTCCGAGACATCAACATTGACACTGACACCCCGGTGTCATGCCACTTCCGTTCTGCCGGTCACTCCTTGCAGCAACACCTGTCCGTGTTTGGATTGTCCATGCACAGGGGCCATCCGGACTCCCGTTTGCACTGTGAACAGGGATTAATCTTCTCTCTTCGCTCCTTTGTGCCACATGGGCTCAACTCCCCTCCCCTCTTCATCTAACCCCCCTCCCCCTGCCTCTCTCTAACTTCCGGTCAGCCATTACTATGATTGACCGTTGACTGAACACTATTCAATTTTTTTTCTCCGTGTTTTTCTCCTTGTCTCCGTATTCTTTCTGTTGAAGAGCGTAGCTCGAAACGTTAAAGACTTTCCTGAGCGTCATACTAATACATCCTTTTGTTGTTTACACCACCTGTCCTCTCATCTGTTGTTGTTTTTTAGTACATTCTCCCATATATATATATATATATATATATATATATATATATATATATATGTATATGGTTTCCTTTTCGGGACACTCAGATTCATCAAGCAGGAATAATCACTGGGGTCAAGTAACTTTTTCTAACTCGTGTATCATTAACATTCCCTGTGGTTAGTCAACATTTAAAAATGATTTAAAAGGTAACACAGTAGTAAGCACTAGGATTACATATCCCTTTGAACCCATTTTTAGAAATATATATATATATATATACACATACAGGCGGACAGACGATTATGAATGTTAGAATTCATAAATTCCGATAGTTTATGATTAAAATTTAGTGATCAGTTGAGTCACAGAAATAGCAATTAATAGTAGACTTACCTCCAATGGTTGATTTTCTTCAGAAGCCAATACAATAATACTCGGTACACCAACAAATACAGCTCGTAGATTCCTGAGAAATCCTCCAATAAAAGGCACTACTTTACAGTCTGGAATATCTAAGGACCTGTTGACTGCTTCCCGAAATTCTCTGCTTGGTTCAGCAGACAATAATAGCTCTGATAAGGATTGGAAACTCCTCCTTTCATTTTCACTCAAATTTAACCAAAATGGTTTCAGCTTATCAGATCTGAAATTTATTAAAAAGATATCATCATCATTATCATCATCAATTTAATGTCTTCTGTGCTTGCATGAGTCAGATGGAATTTGTTGGGGTAGATTTTCTGTAGCCAGATGCCCTTCATATTAGCATTTCTTATCTGATTTGAAACTAGGTAATATTTCACCATGATTGGACATGTTATACAAAGGTTAATTAAAAACAAATGACCCCACTTGTAGGACAGTGGAGCTTATTTTACAAACACTATGTGATGTCATGTCAAGACAAGGGGACAAAAATACACATACATACATACATACATACATGCTGGCTACAAACTGATACATGATGGCTACAAAATCATGCTTGAATATAGCCATCACCTGATTGAAAGTCCCTATGACCAGCCATTTTTGTGATAGGTCTTACTTTTTTTTCAAGCAATGCCTGTGCCTGATGACTTTTTATCATGGTGAAAGGATTTGCACAAATTCAACTCCACTCTCTGAACATGGACAACAGAAACTTGGAAAGAAGAAGTAGTCTACATCATCGAATATTGTCTCGCTCTCTCTCTCTCTCTCACACACACAGAAAATGAACTTCAGTTTATATGTACCAAATTACATGTACCAAGTTCAGCTTGCCCAAGACTACACACTTTAGAGTAACAGGCCCAAAATAAACTATATGTATGTGAGTGTTTTCTATTTTTAATTATTTGATGTCTTCTTGTAAAGAAGGAGCTGGTTTGTAACAAGGATACAAAGCTAAATCATTGAAATATAGATAGCAGTAATGTCACATGCTGAACTTGATAAAATTCTTGCAGAAATTTACTGTACCACTTACAGATTGTAATATGTGCATGAATGCTTCATATCTGCTATACAGTTACAGTTTGATCTAGATAAACTGTTTACTAGACTCTACCAACCTGACACAAAAATGTTTTCAATTAATCTTTAATATATAATCTACAACTGAGCAATAAGACAATGAGTTTCAGTATCTTAAAGAAGTAAAATAAATCAAAGAAGACAGTGACAATGAGCAAAGACATTCATGAGAACATAATACATATTTTAACATGACTGGGGAATTTCATTTATCAGCTACCAATCAGAATCAATGTGATTTCGATACACTCTCTCACTCTCACACACATTCAAGATATCTCTAGGTTTGCTGCTTGATATTACCTGCAGCAAACTAAATGTCAACACCCTTACGAGAATATTCTTATAAAATGTTTAACAAGGAAGAAAAACTGTTAATCTATGAATAAAGTGTTTATTTCATTATAGACTAAAATGAAAACTAAAGAGAACAACTCAGTCACAGCTTCATTAACTTCTGATATTGTAGATATTCACACCTGTCATCAGTTCTTAAACTGTGCAAAACAGCTGATCAAATATCGTTGTTATTTGTGGTTAAAAAACTGAAACTAAGCACTCTTCTGTAGTGAAACAAAGTCTAGCCACATTTTAAAAAGAAATTCCTCCCAAAAGATTTATCAGTTTGCATTTTGTGTTTATTTTTTTGTGTTTTATCAAGTAAATTTCCCAGATTTTTTCCTCCTTTGATTTTCAAGCAAAATGCTAAGTAATACTTTAAGAATTGAGAAAAATTTAGTGATATTATTTAATAAAGAAATCAATGCCAAGGAATGGATGTCTTTTAAATTATGTGAAAACAAAAATGTAGTAAATTGTAACCAGTTGGCAGGTGAAAGAATATGATACCTGCCAAGTACCAGCAATGTATGCCTATGATCAGCAAATTTTATCAAATTTCTTGCAATAGCTATATTTTTATGGATATCTTTACCAGACAAACTACTATCAAAATCTGCAGTTTCTATCAGGATTGAGAGATTATCTATATAAAGTGCTACAAAACTTTAAGAGTTAATATAACTAGGATACACAGAAAGAGGGAGAGAGATAGAGAGACACAATATACATTTCTGACAATAATCATGATCCAATTTTGTGACAATCTAGCACAGAATAGAAAATAGTCAGGTGAGAAATCTTTAAAGAGCTGCTGATCCCCATCAGCTTTATATCTGTAAGTGTTTTCATCACATTTTCTATATCTATCTTTTTTCTTATCTTTGTTCATAATTGTCTAAAAATTTAATGTTTTGTTTCATGGATATCTATAAGCCTTATTTCACTGAAGCTTATCGTTCTGTTCAGACATCATTATGAAGGGGTGCTGAAAAGTTCCTGGCTTTAAGGGTGTCATGAAAGGCCTGGCTGGAGGCCCAGTCTTTCAAGTTCTTTTATCAGGCTTTGAAAAACTGAAGGACTGCTGCAATAAGTGTGGGAATCTGAGAGGGGATATGTTGACTAAAATCTTAACTGAACTGCCTGTATTTTCTTTCAACCAATGACAAGAACTTTTCAGCATCACATCATACAGGCTCCAGGACAAAGCAATGCATTGGAGGCCCCAACATATACAAATGCCATACATAGATTAGCATTGGACCCTCACCTAGACCCATGGGGCATCCAGGGAACTTCTAAGTGTACACATATCTTAAAACAGCACTGCACATTTACAGGTAATGCAAGCATTATTCTAAGTGCGACCCATAAATTTGGGTCAACATCCTGTAACTTACTTTACTGTTAGTGGATCTTAAGGCTTTTGTTGGAAACTTTTCATCTACAAGAAATAATTCTTTTGCATTATCTGATTCAGTCAAGAGAACACACCATTAATATCATTTACACAATGTTTTAAAATAAGCCTAACAACTTCCCAGTAAACACATCTTGTTTGTATTTTTGTTGTGTGGACGACCCCAGGCGATAAGTATGCTAGTCCAATATGTATAAATAGGGGATGTGACAGCTAGACAAAAAACGTTGCGTAGACCGAGCCGGAGCCGTTGGTAGACTAGATGTCGAGTTCTGTAGAGCGTGTGTGCGCGCGTGTGTGTGCATGTGTGTGTGCATGTGTGAGTGCATGTGTGAGTGCATGTGTGAGTGTGTGTGTCTGTCTGTCTGTCTATTTATATTCTGTGCTTTTCATAAAAAAAGCACTGAGCTAAGAATGGTGAAGGTTATTGATTCATTACCTGTCAACAAGTTGTCCACTAGCTTTACACTTCTGAAAACATAGAGAATATAAAATTCTCATACTTGAGAAACAGAACAGAAAGTGTATCCAGCCTTAAAACAATCCCTAAATGACATGTATTCCTCTAACCCATGTTAGCATGGAAAAAATGTATTAATTAAATGGACAAACTTGTGGATGATTTATTTCAGCTTTGTTTTTTCTCATAATAAAGCATTTGCTGTTGGTGAATTACTGTTCTATTCTTCCTTAGTTTAATGCCAATCAGGAAGGACATTTGGTATGTAACTCAACCCTGTGATATTCCACCTGTACTTCAAGTACAGCACACCATCATCCCTATGCTTTATATGCGCCCCTTCTTTCCCTGAATTCCTTGTATTTTAAGCACTTTCTTTATGTGCCCACTACATATCTTGCCTTCCAAGGCATGTTACCTTGACAACAAGGTTTTTACAATTTTTGTTTCTATTTTTTTTTATCGTAGTGGTTGAGTTGTTTTATTATTGCTATATGGCTTGGGAACACAAGAACTTCCTTCAGATCCACCTGCACCTTCCAGTCATTAGCACCATTCAGAAGTTTCAATCTTGGCTTTCCTACACTACATTACACTACACACACATGCATGCACACACACACACACACAAACATACAATATAATATCTAATGCACATGCAGTTGCAAAGTTATTTTAACTAAGCACTTGATTAATTGAATCTAGCCTAATGCCTGGGGCTATGCAACAACCATAACTTTTACTATCATCATCATCATGATTATATCCCTATTATCATTCTTACCTCCCCTTTCTTTCTTCCTTCATTATCATCTTCATTATCACTGTAGTACTTGTTATTTATTTATGTATTTATTTATTCATTCATTTTGATAATTTTGGTGTAGGTTGTACAGGTTTACAATACAGTATGTTTGTTTTTTTTCCTAGCTGAACCATATATAGCAAATCCTTCATTGGTTTCAACAATGAACATTCAGTTGTTTGATTAACTGAACTACCCACTTGTTATATCGAACATATAAGTGACTGAGTATTCTACAGGCTTGTGAAACATTGATATTGCTTTCAAATTTTGGCACAAGGCCAGCAATTTTGGTGAAAGAGTTAAGTCAACTACATTGTCTCCAGTGCCTATTTTATCGACCCTGAAAGGATGAAAGGCAAAATCAACCTTGGCAGAAATTGAACCCAGAACATAAAGACAGGTGAAATGTTACTAAGCATTGCACCCAGCATGCCAATGATTCTGCAAGTTCACTGTCTTATGTGTAATATTAATATTTCCATGCTGAATCAGTATGAGGTTATATGTATCAAGGCCAGACATTTGAACTACTGGTTGAATAAATCCACTGAAACTTCTTACAATTTCTCTCAACCCAAATTCACTCTCAAGACTTGGGTCATCTCAAGGTATCATTTTCCCAAGATACCTCCTTTTGAGATTGAAACTAGGGATCCATGATTGCAACGCAAACTTTTTAACCATTTGGCTTAGTCTGAATTTGAACTATGCATCACATGATCTATCTAGTTTATTTCAATTCTTGTTTGACCATTGTCTATAACTGATCTTCATCAGCATTATTTTTAAATCCAGTTTTTCATGCTTGTACGAGGCAGATGTAACTTGCTGAGGTAGATTTTCTGTTGCCAGACATGTTTACGCAGAAGATTGGAAATGAAGGACACATCTTGGAATATGGTAACATCACATGATGTCAAAACAAGAACACACACACACACATACACATGCACAATGGTGACTATTGTGGTCAATCTGATATGTAGATGTATGTAATTACTGCTCATGTGAAAGCAACATACCAAGTATGAGAAAAATTGAGCTACAAAGTGCAATAAGATTACAAATGCTTATTTCTACATAAGTGTTTTAAATGTTACATGTATTGTATCATATCTGTATAAATAATACATACATCTTAACATTGTTATTTGAACATAGCATTGTAACATTACACACATAAAGAAATAAGCCAAGTGGCATTTCAAAACAAATTACAAAAATAAATAAATAAATAAATAAATAAACCCCCAAAAATAAACACCACTCAATATGTACATTTAAATACAATTGTGAAATTAAAAACAACCCAAAAGGAAAGATTACCAAACTGTGAACAACTTTAAATTTAATTCAGACAAAACTTTGTCAAAACTTTTAAAGAAGATAATTGTTTGCTTTGAAAAACAAAAGCAAATATCAGTGAATAGATAAAATCATCATGGCTAAACATATAAGACTCCTTCAACCAACTCATGACTACAATCACTGTATAGAATGGGCCTACAGTTTTAACAAAGATTTATATGAAGCATATAATGTATAGTCTGACCCTCAAAAGTTCAGATTTATGCAAGGGCTAAAAACTTTGTGAAACTCCAAACACCCAGATTTAGATTTTTCTCTGAAACATTTAAATGAACAAGCAAAACATATCACTAGATGTAAATTGAAACATCTAACAGAAGTGTTTGATTCAGAGCAAACTGGCACTATAAAACCAGCCATTGAAATAATCATTCCACTTCAAATGAGGGATAGCTAGAACAGTCTGCTAAATCTGGTAGTAAACAACATACCAGCAGTTTAGCAGAAATTCATATCTGTATTGTACAAGCAGAAGAATACCAAAAGCTTGTGGATGCCTTACAAGTGATCTGAAATGGTATGTTTCAACAGGTCCACAACCTTAATTTGAATGACAGGCCATACAACACCACTATAAGTAAAGAACCCAGTAAATTAGAATTAGAGGCAGTAAGTGAAATTACAAACAAATATAAGATCACACAGTCCAGAGGTCTGAAAATACCCTACAAAACCATTAATCTTTCGATATATGTCTCACCTATTATATTACTAGTGTATCACAAAGAGCTAAAGCCACATGATTGAGATTCAAGCAGAAAGCCTGAACTAGCATGGGCACATAAACATAAAAATAAAATTTAATTCCTACAAAAAAATAAACCAAAGATTGTTTTAGTTATGAAATGTAATACAGAGAACAACTTCTCACAACATCAGGAGGACCTCAGAAAAAATACAAAGGCAATTTAGTGAACCAGGATTGAAAAACCTAAACTCCAAACTGCACCAGCTGAAACAACTCACAGCTACAGCTGAAAAGCTAAAATATAAATCTACGGCATATGAATGACAGACCCAGACCTCATAACAGGTTACTAGCTGAAGAATTTCATCTTTTATATGTGTGATCTCTTATGGTTGTATAGAGAATGTATCAAAGGCACATAAAAACTTCCCCAATGAGTATGAAATGCAACTACTCTCCTCATCCCCCAAAACAGCTAAACCATCCTTGATGAAAATTATCACCCTATACCCTGCCAGAACCTCATATACAAATTATACACTGGGTACCTCAATCTGTTCTTGCAGGATCATTGTGCCAACTAAGAAAATGTAAGGCTGTATACATCAGCAACTGATTAATAAAATGCCCCGGGGAAAAAAACAGTAAAAGATTACAGAAATTTAACCAGTGTGGCTGGACTACCAGCAGGCTTTTGATAACATACCACATGGGTGGATTATCAAAGCTTTACAGTTAGCAAAATTCTCAGCAACTATTGAATACCTGACCAAGACATGACACACAACTTTATTCCTTAGGAGTGATAAGGAGCAAATTGAGTCGGATAGCACTCACTACAAAAATGCATCTTTCAGAGTGATAGCCTGTTGGTATTGCTCTTCATTCTCTCATTAAATCCACTATCATACCTGCTCACAAAACATAGTGACCACAGAAATAGATCCAGAAGTATCTCTAATCTTTTTTTTGTTGATGACCGGAAGCTGTATGGCTCAAATATCAACCACATAAAATAATAACTGGATCACATTACCCAATTTTCTACAAATATTGGAATGATTTGTGCATCATTAACCTGCTAGAGGAGATGTCCTCTTGTGGTTAAAAAATTGCAGTAGAGTTCACTCAGATGGATAGCCATGCTAAAGTGGCTAGTGATATTACTTGTCACCTACAGATAATGTTGACTATATTGAGAGTGATGGGTCAAAAGAATTTTGGTGGAACTTAGAAATTAAGACAGCCATCGAGTTAAAACATCGCCAATCAGACATTGTTGTGTGAGACTACAAGGAAAAACTATGTTGTTATGGAAATCAGCTGCCCTCTGGATACTAATGTGATTAGAAAAATACAAGAGAAATAGGATATCTACGGACCATTGATAAGGAGTTTGCAAATCCAGTACTCAACATATGCTTTCAGCTGCATACCTATTATTATTGGAGAGACAGGATGCATATCAACCAGTCTGGAGAAAAGTTTGGCTGAACTTCGGAATTTGGGGATGATGAGACTAAACGAATAGTTGCAGATATGGCTGAGTGCTTAGGAAGCTTGCTCCCTAACTATGTGGTCTTGGGTTCAGTCACATTGCATGGTACCTTGGGCAAGTGTCATCTACTACAGCATCGGCCCAACCAAAACATTGTGAATGAATTTTGTAGGTGGAAACTGAATGATGCCTGTCATACATATTTGTTTGTCTATCTATCTATCTGTCTGTCTATCGATCAACACATATGCATGTGTGTGTGTGTGTGTGTGTGAGTGTGTGTTAGTGTGTGTTAGTGTGTGTACTATTGTCTTGACAACTCATGATGATTGTAAATGAGCATCACCATCATACAAGCAATGTTTTTCATTTCCAGTCTTTCATGTAAAACATGACCAAGAGGAAATAATAACTTGCTTGGAAACAGGTTAAGGTTGACAACAGGAAGGGCATTCAACCATAAGAAAAATCTACCTCAACAAATTCCATCTCATTCATGTAAGTATGGATATTAAATGATTATGATGATAAATACCAACAGCTTGAATTACACCACTCTTAGAGAGCCTGCAAGGTCCATGAGTACTAACTTGCCCCCTTTGATTTACTAGTAAAACAGCTACAAATATACTGTGTCTCTCTTTCTCTCTCTCTCTCTCTTTCTGTTGTTACTTGTTATTCTGTTATTGCATAACGTGAATAAATCATCCATGCCTTGCCCAGTGATTTGTAGTTAGTCAGAAAAGCTAGTTTTGTTGTTGCCCCGTATGACAATTGTGCTATGGCATACTCCAGCCAATCAGGGCTGGGAATGTATGAATACTAGTGGCAGTTCTCTGT
Organism: Octopus bimaculoides; assembly: GCF_046866305.1. Taxonomy (NCBI): domain Eukaryota; kingdom Metazoa; phylum Mollusca; class Cephalopoda; order Octopoda; family Octopodidae; genus Octopus; species Octopus bimaculoides. The sequence goes on from NC_142929.1 coordinate 91,032,920, forward strand.
CTAAGCAGAGAAGTGGAGTTTTAATTTAGTTAGCGGAAAGACAATGGACCAGTAACATCTGTTTTTTATCATGGAACAGTCACTTTACTTTGCACACCAACTTCGTGTCTGCTAGCTTTGAATTATATCACATCTCAACTTGCAACATCAGGAACAGCCCTTTGTTTTCACATCAACTTCACGCAGCTAACTCTGAATTATAGCAGGTCTCGCCTTAGCATTAAAATCATATTTGAAATGTAAGTGTTAAAAGCCTTTTCCTGACTCGCATACACACAGGCTACACATCTTATTACTTGTCAGCTCTTCTTAATTAAAAAGTATTTTCATTATAAAAATTGCCTTCTGATATTTTTCCTGTTACCAACTTTCACATAATAAATTAGACAACACCCTCACTAAACTGGTGACACTATAAATGGACTCTCTTAAATGCACTCACACTAAATTGGTGACCTTCTACACTAGTGATTTTTTTTTTACATTGATTACTTTCTACACTGGTGATCTTTTTACAAACTCAATATAGCAATAGTGGAGAGCTGCATATATGTCTGCTATTATTGTTGTTTAACCCTGAACCAGCCTGGACTGTATAGACTTATGATCAGAAGCATTCCTTCTTGACTGCGTTATCTTTTTTGTATATCATCAACTACATTGGACCACGTCTTTCTTTCTTTGATGGAGAGTTTACTGTTATTTTCAACAGTTTCAGTAACCAAATAGAGGCTCTTTTGTAAGCTTGTACTCTTGTAGCTTACACTTTTTTGCGACCATAGGTGCAGGAGTGGCTGTGTGGTAAGTAGCTTGCTTACCAACCACATAGTCCCAGGTTCATTCCCACTGCATTGCAGTTTGGGCAAGTGTTTTCTACTATAGCCTCAGGCCAACCAAAACCTTGTGGGTAGATTTCGTAGACGGAAACTGGAAGAAGCCCGTTGTATATGTGTGTGTATATATATATATATATATATATATATATGTATGTATATGTGTGTATATGCTTGTGTGTCTGTTTGTCCCTCCAGCATCGCTTGACAACCAATGCTGGTGTGTTTACATTCCCGTAACTTAGCGGTTTGGAAAAACAGACCGATAGAATAAGTACTAGGCTTACAAAGAATAAGCTCTGGGGTTGATTTGCTCGACTATAAAGGCGGTGCTCCAGTATGGCCGCAGACAAATGACTGAAACAAGTAATAGAGTAAAAGAGTGTAAGAGTATATTTCTAATGAATCATACATTTTATTTAACTTTGAAAGTAATCAAGAAGTTGGAGGGAAAAGGTAAAACAACTGACTTTGCCTTTTGATACCAACCTGCCTGTAACTACCTCTGGTTCTGTAATGCAAACTTCCTATTTTAAAGGATCTAAATTAAAACTTTCTTTCAAAATTGATCTATGTTTAGAACACCTGTTTAATAATAGCTTTTAAATTTTGGCACAAGGCCAGTACTGTCAAGGTCAGTATTCAACTGGTACTTATTTTATTAACCCCGAAAGGATGAAAGGTTAGTCAACTTTGGTGGAATTTGAACTCAGAACATAAAGATGGATGAAATGCCAAGAAGCATTTTGTCCAGTGTGCTAACAATTCTACCAACTCACCACCTTTAAAAGATGAACTACAACTCAGAATGTAAAGAGCCAGAAGCAATACCAGCAGCTACTTGGTCTGACAGTCAAACAATCCTATCTTTAATGATTACTAGCAGAAATACCCGGCATTGTCCGGGTTAGGGATTCACACAGACAGACAGACAGACAGACACAAACACACACACATTCCCAATACATGTAGGATTCCTCACCATACAGGTGACAGGCACAGCTGTAAGATGCATTACGGATCTATAGCAATTGGAAGGGCATGACCCAATTGAAATAACGTGTGACGTTTGGAGTAAAGGGAAATGAAAGTGTCGCCTCTGGAGTTTGCAAATGACCACTATACCGATAGGTAACTGTGCAGACAAAATTTACAGTCGACAAATGTCTTAGAACAACCAGTCTCTCATCTGGGAAGGCCTTGAAATCAATGTTACCAACTGGGGACTATGTGTGTCGCAGTGATAATAAAAAGACTGAAAGGCAGTCTGCAATGAAATAATTTTACTCAACACTTTGCAAGTGAATCAGTGGAGGCAAAGATGTGTCTCATTTACTTGACAATTTATGCACCAGATTGCAGAAATCACAATGTAAGTATATCTGAAAGGATAGTCTTACACTGTTGTACCGTTGAATTACAAATAATGCTCATCTATTATGTTCGGGTTAAAATTTCATCAACATCAAAAATATATAAATTTTCATGGGAGTTATGGTCGTTATGCATAGAATATAATTTCCAAATTTCATAAAGATTCATTCAGTACTTTTGACGTAGTTTTGGATAAGAAAACAAATGACTAATGTGTGTGTTTGTGTGCATGTGTATGTGTGTGATGGGTGTATATATGTATAGATATCTGTATGTATGTATATATATATATATATGTATATATGTGTACATATTACATGTACATATATATATATATATATATATATATATATATATATATATATATATATATATATCATCATCGTTTAACGTCCGCCTTCCATGCTAGCATGGGTTGGACGATTTGACTGAGGACTGGTGAAACCGGATGGCAACACCAGGCTCCAATCTAATTTGGCAGAGTTTCTACAGCTGGATGCCCTTCCTAATGCCAACCACTCTGAGAGTATATATATATATATATATATATACATCTACACCTATGTATACATATACATGTATGCATATAGATCTATATGTATATATATATCTATACATATACGTGTACATATACATCTATATGTATACATCTACATCTCTCTCTCTCTCTTTCACTCTTTATCTCTTTCTTTCTCTCTGAAAGTATCTGTCATTACAGTATCGAAATGTGATTGTTTTATTTAGTGGAATAGTTTCATTTTTAAAGTGAAAGTATTTGACATGAGTGTTTTTGTTTCACTTTTGACACGTAATACTTAAATAGTGGAGAAGATATTATGTTGCCGTGGGCTCGAATTCTGCAAGAAGTTAAAAATTTGTTTTGACTAAAACACAACTGGAACCCTAAGTAAGGCATCTGTAAAATTTGAATGAAATTGGTTGCGTAGTTCTCGAGTTTTAGGGATTCACACACACACACACACACACACACACACACACATTCTCATTTTTATATATATAGATATACACAAGTTTAATAATGATTTCAAATTTTAGCACAAAATCAGGAAGTTCGGTGGTGGGGAGGGTTAAATCAATTACATCAAAACGGTGTTCAACTGGTACTTATCTTATCGACTCTGAAAAGATGAAAGGTAGAATTTGAACTCAGAATGTAGACAGATGAAATGTTGCTAAGCATTTTGCTCAGCATGCTAATGATACAGCTAGCCCACTGTCTTGTTCACAAATTTAATAATGATAGTTATTTTAATAAATTCTTCATTATTTTAAAAATTAATTGAAACCGAGTCAGAGTATTCCAACAGATATATAACAAAAAGGTTAAGGTGATGCCTGGAATGTAGCTGTACAAATTGTTCTTACATATAAAATGATAGAAAATTAGATATTAAATAAAATGAAAGGCAATCTTAGGTAAGCATATGAAAAGAGTTAAACAAGTGGCCAATATTTCACTCATTTAGCTAGTAAAAAGCCTCAGGAACCAGAAATTGAACCAGAAATTGAAAAATCAGAATGTAGATTTAGATTGATGAGAATTCAAATAAGTTGTTATATTTTTCCCTTCACAACATGCTCACACAAAATTTATTAGAAATGCAAGCAGTTGTAATAAAGGGGTTTAAAGTTGTTTAAAGATAATAGTTGACTGTCATTTCTGACAAGTAGTGCTTTATTGGAAACGTGAGCCAAATATGCTCATTCAAAATGCATGAGCAATATGGTTTCAAACTGGTTCACAGAATACCATTCTATTGAAATGAATACAGGAAAATGTGAATAACTATTACTCTGTCTGTCTGTCTCTCTCTTGATTATATACATATATATATATATATATATATAATCATTTAGCGTCGGTTGTCCATGCTGGCATGGGTTGGACAGTTTGACCATGGTTGGTAAGCTGAGGGGCTGCACCAGATTCCAGTCTGATTTGGGATAGGCGCTTTTACAGGCCACCAGCATGGATGCCAGTTGTGTGACACCAGTATCTGCCACGACTAAGATTTCACTCCGCTTGATGGATCTTTCTTCTCAAGCACAGCATATTGACAAAGATCACGGTCATTTCATGTTGCTTCTGTGAAGCCCAGCACTTGAAAAATGCATTTTATCTTCAAGCGGCATGGTTGGTAGTTCTACAACACCAGCATCTACAACACCACATTGCCTCCATGAAGCCCAACTCTTGAGAAGTGCCTATTGTGTGCCACCGGTATGGGTGCCAGTTATGTGACACTGACAACAGCCAGAACTATGATTTCACTTGGCTTGATGGGTCTTTGCAAGCATGGTATATTGCTAAATGACTTAGTTGCTAGTGATTGCCACTATGAGACCCAGCATTCAAACATCATGCTTCACCACTACATCCCATGTACTTCTTCCACAGCTTTTACACACACACACACACACACACACACACACACATATATATACACTACTGAATTTCTTCTGACCTGGTGGTCTAATAGCACAGTTCAGTCAATGTTGTTGATTGTGTTTTAGTTAAAGCTATGGCTTTAAATTTGCTAGAGTTACCTCTCTTCAGTATCTCTCATTGTCAATGACTAAAGAGCTAGAAATGCTGTGTCTGAGAATGTGACAGGATTCAACACATGGAAGATATAGTGTTTTTACACCTTTTACCCTAAGGCAGAATATTTTCTCCATGGTAACATCAATGAATTTGATTTTAGAAGATAAAACATGTCACAAGCATATTTTTACTAACCTAAAGTTTGCTTGTTCCTAAACACTGCTTGTGTGTGTGTGTGTGTGTGTGTGTGTGTGTGTGTGTGTGTGTGAGAGTGTGTGAGAGAGTGTGTGTGTGTGTGTGTGTAGATGCAGGTATGGCTGTGTGGTAAGAGGCTTGTTTCTCTAACACCTGGTTCCAGGTTCAGTCCCACTGCATAGCACATTCTATTGTGTAAGTTGGGCCATTTTGTATCTAAACATGGCACGCCCATGCTGGTGGTATGTAAAAAGCACCATATGCGTGTGGTCAATGCCACTGCTGCCTGACTGGCTCCTGCGCTGGTGGCACATAAAAAGCACAATTCAAGTGTGGTCAATACCAGTTCCGCTTGACTGGCCTCATGCCAGTGGCTCATAAAAAGCACCCACTACACCACTCTCAGAGTGATTGGCGTTAGGAAGGACATCCAACAGTAAAAACCTTGCCAGATCAGATTGGAGCCTGGTGTACCCTCCTGGCTTGCCAGTCCACAGTCAAACCACCCAACCCATGCCATCATGGAAAGCAGACATTAAACTATGATGATGATGGTGATACCTTGTATATTGACCTGCCGAACTTGCTTATCTTTACATTTACTCCTATATGTATATGTGTGTTTGCATATGTTTTAAGAGCAAACAGTTCTACTAGTGCTGCAATCACTTTTACAATACTTATATAAGCATCCCTCTTGCAAGGCATTGATTTCTCTGTTAAGGCTTGGTATTATTTTTGTTCTAAACAACTTGATACAAAGTATAAGTTAAAATATGGTTTCTATTTTACAAGCATAATATCTGTTAACATTAACTGGAAAAGAAATTCATCACAAGTGTAGTTTTGGATACTTTTAATAACTTTATTGGCAGTGACTTTGAAGTTTCACCAGTGCTTTCCTTGTCAGACCACATACTGACAAGGCCGACCACTGACAAAACTTTGAAATCACTGCCAACAAACCACACACACACACACACACACACACACACAATTATGTATTTTTACAATTGCAGTATGGAAACAGTGAAGATATATAATTCTGAATTCCAGTTAAACTCTAACAAAAAATTCTGATAGAATTGAATCAAATATGTTATATACTATCCCAGAGTTATAAATGTATAATGCTAATATGTGTGTGTATGTGTGTGTGAGTGGTAATGTGCTTGTGTGTGCATATCTGTGTGTGTGTGTGTGTGTGTGTGTGTGTGTAATACAAACCATAATTACATTCATTAGATTACAGAGCAAAGAAATGTGTCCAATATTTTTGTCTTTTGTAAATAATATTTTTGTGAACCAGACAGATTTGAGGATGTGAATAGTTGTAAATATATCTGAATTCTATATCAAATCATGTGTATATCAACTTATGCAATGATATCCATATATTTAAAGCCATCAGCATATGTAATATCAGTTTCAAGTTTTAGCACAAGGCCAGAAATTTTGGGAGAGGGAGTTAGTCAATTTCATCAACCCCAGTGCTCAACTTGTACATATTTTATCGACCCTGAGAGGATGAAAGGCAAAGTTGACCTCAGCAGAATTTGAACTCAAAATGTAAAGATGGATGAAATGCCACAAAGCATTATCCCAGGATGCTAATGATTCTACCAGTTCACTACCCCATCAACATATGTAATATCAACAATGGGCAAAATGGTTAGTTCTGTGTTAATATCTTTTGGACTTATAAGTCTTCCATGTTTTCTCATAATTTGGTTACATTTCCTTGCTCAATCAACATCCATCGGAATATAATTGACATTTAACCATTGCTGTTGATGATGATTGATATATCTTCCAGGGATCAACATCCACTGGGATTTATATTTCTCATGTCACTTTTTACCAGTGATAAATTCCTTTTATTATTCATATTTGATGTGAAATCTATATAGATCGCTTGTGCTTATAATTCTGCAGTCATTTCTTTTGATTTGGTAATACAAAACTACTTAATATATATATATAAAAGTAAGTTACAAATCATTTCTAAATAATATAGTGGCATTTGACAGTAAATTAATCTTCAAATATGCATGTAATCTGTCAGTATCCAAGTTGTACATCAGTCATGTCATCTGTACAAAATCTATTAGTATAATTGCTTCAAAAAAACGTATATCATTTGATATTGATCAAAATGTATCTGCTGTGTAAAACTTCTTGTTATGTCACATCAATACATTATTCATGATGCAATAAATGCTAATATATGCTACAAGGCTTGTGTCATTTCTTTACTGTCTCTATCATAACTACAACATCATCTGCTCCTTTAAGCTATCATGATATGCTTTGATCAAAATGCATTGCAGTCATCAGTTCTTTGATTCAAACCATTCTTTCCCTAACTACTATTGACCAGTCATTCTGACAATTTACCAAAATTTCATTTATTGGGTATTTCTGTATTCATGGTTACACATGGCAACAAATATGGTTCACCTTAAATTAATCTAAATCAGTTAATTGCTAATTACTTGAATAGTAATTTTGAATATCTTTCAATATACATACATACATACATACAGACAGACAGACAGACATAAAGACAGACAGACAGACATATATATATATAGCTTATGCACAAAGACTCCATAATTAAGCAACATCTGTTACATCTGTAACAAAATTGATACAGATACAAAGGCAGGATATATACACTTTATACCTGGGAGAAATTAAGCAAATAAAAAACTGATTCAAAGTCAAAAGGTATTTGACATCAGATAAACAACATTTGTACAAGGAATGTCCCATATACTAGACTGCTTCCAGTTGTTAAATGTCTTATACTAGTGAACTGTTTATATGTGTGAGGTAGAGCAGGGACTTGCCAGTAGACCAAAGTTTCACATGACTTAAGGTTCCTGACACTGAAAATAAAGAAAATTTAAAATTAATTGATGCAGACATAGCTATGTGGTAAAAAGGCACATTTTGCAACCCCATGGTTTTGGTTTCAGTCTCATTGCATGGCATCTAGAGCAAATATCTTCCACTATAGCCACAGGCTGACCACTGTCTTGTGAGTGAATTTGGTTGCTAGATATTGTGTGGAAGTCCATCACACACCCATATGCACACACACACATACACACAATCATATCACTGAACATGTGTCTTCCATGCTGGCATAAGTTGGATGATTCATGATTCAATAGGATTCAACAAGCCAGAGGATTGTATTAAACTCCAGTGTCTGCTTTGGGGATCTTTCTATGTTTGAATGCTCTTTCTAATGCCATCAGTTTTACAGAGTGTACTGGGTACTTTTTTCTTGGCAATGGCCTTTGTAAGATCAGCAAGGACAAAGTCCTCTGAGTAGAGGTTTCCTAGACAGGAAAGTGGTTTTATGACAAGGTAGAAAAGCTTAAAGTAGGATAAAGAGAGACAACTATCTATTTATCTGATTGTTCATCCATCCATCTACCCATTACTCCCGCCTCTCTCTCTCTCTCTCTTTCTCCAATATATACACACACACATATCTAATATATACACACACACATATCTAATATATACACACACACATATCTAATATACACACACACACATATCTAATATACACACACACACACATATCTAATATACACACACACACATATCTAATATACACACACACACATATCTAATATACACACACACACATATCTAATATACACACACACATATCTAATATACACACACATATCTAATATACACACACACACACACACACACGCTCATGAGCACATATGTGCAAAGCAATGTGGAGAAAATATAGTAAGTATATATATATATATATATATATATAAATATACATGTACATATATTCTTTTATTCTTTTATTGTTTTACTTGTTTCAGTCATTTCACAGTGGCCATGCTGGAGCACTGCCTTTAGTCGAACAATTTGACTCCAGGACTTATTCTTTGTAAGCCTAGTACTTATTCTATCGGTCTCTTTTGCCGAACTGCTAAGTTACAGGGATGTAAACACACTAGCATTGGTTGTCAAGTGATGGTGGGGGGACAAACACAGACACGTGTGTGTGTGTTTGTGTGTGTGTGTGTGTGTGTGTGTGTGTGTGTGTATATATATATATATATATATATATATATATATATATATATATATATATATATATATATATATATATATATATATATATATAAACCCAATTTAAATTTTAGGGTTCAGCAAATATTGCTTCACCACACACCGACAGTTAGAAATAGCAGCCAAAACTACTATTTCTCTACTAAAATACTACTCCCAAAACAGTAATACTCGCAAACTACATATTTACCGATAATGGTTCCTAATACACCGAGCTACTTGGTGAAATTACTAATTATCAATTGATTATTAATTTTTACCCTACGTCTGTATGATGTGTGTGTGTGTGTGTGTGTGTGTGTGTGTGTGTGTGTGTGTGTGTGTGTGTGTATATATATATATATATGGCAGGCTTCCTTCAGTTTCTATCTACCAAATCCACACACAAGGCTTTGGTTGGCCCAAGGCTATAGTAGAAGACACTTGCCCAATGTGCTATGCAGTGGAATTGAACCTGGAGCCAGTGGCGAACTGGCCATGCTGCTAGCTTGCCTGATGGCAAGTGGACCCCTGTACCATTAGAATCCATATATGGGGGCCCATGATTGTATCTAAGGGGCCCATCCCCTCAAGTTTGAAAATTTTTTATTCACTCCTGGAAGAATGCCTTAGTTATTTCAGCCTGGCTGTGCTTGTAGACAGTTGAAAAGAATACTTTTAACAAAAAACAAAAATTAAATGATAGCATTGTAGTTGTGGGTGGGCCCCCATGTTGCTGTGGGTGGGCTCCCTTAGTCTCCTGGCAAACAATATTTTTAGACCCAGTCCGCCACTGCCAAGAACCATGTAATTGGTAACCAAGTTACTAACCACACAGCCACTTCTGTGCCTATAGCCACTCATGCACCCATATATATATATATATATATATATATATATATATATATATATATATATACTACCTGACATACCCTGTAATTCCCGGGAAAGTAGGGCTTATCCCTTGGAACCATTCTCATAATTGTTTTGCTAATCCAATAACAACAATACAAAGTATGTAGCCCTTAAAATGGTTTTCATGCATTTACAGAGAATACCAAACTGTCTTACAAAGGATCATGTTTTTAGAAATTCCCAATAAGTTATCAATACCCAAATTGTGATGTCAGTTATGTAATAACATGAAATTAGTTACCCGGTAGTAAGGATTCAAATAAAGTAGCCCCGAAAAGGGCTTTAATGTGTTCCCAGTGTATATAGAACGTAGGAGGAAATACTTGTAAGGCATGTATACTAAAATCGTGAAGCATGTAATGTAATAACAGGCTAATCAGATTTGAGATCATAACAATTCAAAGCAAATAACCCTGAAAATGGCTTTTGTGCATTCCCAGAGAATATTACCCTCAGGGGCACTAGTGTTGGTATATACACACACACACACACACACACATACACACACATATATATATGTGTGTGTGTGTATATGTTTGAGTGTCTGTGTTTGTCCCCCCCCCCCAACATTGCTTGACAATAGACGCTGGTGTGTTTACGTCCCCGTAACCTAGCGGTTCAGCAAAAGAGACCGATAGAATAAGTACTAGGCTTCTGAAGAATAAGTCCTGTGGTCGATTTGATCAACTAAAGGTGGTGCTCCAGCATGGCCACAGTCAAATGACTGAAACAAGTAAAAGAGTAAAAAAAGAGTAACCAAAATAAGTAGATCTATTGTTTAGGAAAATACAATTTACTTGTTTAAGGGTTGTACTGGATAAATTGCGAAAATAACTAACAGTTTAAATACTAAAAAATGAGCATACTTAATTTCCTTTTTACTAAATAATTTAGGAAAATAAGTGGGTTATTTCCTTTGGCTATATATAAGGATCTCTTCCAGGGGCGAATGGGTTATTTCCCTTGGTTTTTAAAATAAAATATATTAGATATATATATATATATAAGGATCCCTTCCAGGATCCCTATCATCGATTTTTTCAACAGCCTGAGTATACCATGCGGTTTCTAGACATGAGCTCTACTCATGTGTCAAGTTTCATTAAAATCGATAAAACAATGTAGGAGTTAGCTAACAACTCCATATATGACCTTCAAATGTTGGGCCTCACAAAGGCGATGACAAGTGAGTGAGATGTTGGGAGATATGCTATGCTTGAAAAGACCTGGCAAGCCAAGTGAGACTGTAACCATGGCCTATGCCAGTGCAGCATAACTGGCCCGTTTAAGAGTACCTTTCAATCATTGGGCAATAAACTGTACTTGCAAAGACCTGTTGAGTCAAGTGATGTCATTGTTGTGGCCAATGCTAGTACCGCTTGACTGGCACCTGCACTGGTGGCATGTAAAAAGCACCATTCATGCATTGTCATTACCAGTGTTGCCTGACTAGCCCTCGTGCTGGTGGCACATAAAAAGCACTCACTACACTCTCAGCGTGGTTGGCATTAGGAAAGGCATCCAGCTGTAGAAACTTTGCCAGATCAGTTTGGGGCCTGCTGCAGCCTTCTGACTTGCCAGCCCTCAGTCAAACCGTCCAACTCATGCCAGCATGGAAAGTGGACATTAAATGATGACGACGACAACAACGATGATCACACACACACACACACACACACACGTATGTATCTATATATATGACAGGTTTCTTTCAGTTTCTGTCTACCTAATCAACTCATATAGCTTTGGTTGGCCTTATTTTGTTGCAGAAAACACTTGCCCAAGGTGTCATGCACTGAACCTGGAACCATGTGGCTGGAAACCAAGTTTCTTACCACACAGCCTATATATATATATATATATGAAAGCAGGAGTTAAATGGCAGGACTACCTAATTTTTTTTCAACAGAGTAACTAAATAAATAACCATTCACACATATTTAGCAATCAATAGAATTGTAAATTCTTTTCACGTTTTTATAGTTCAATATTCACAATGGTTGGTTGAAATTTATATTGTTCGATTTCTTCTGTTTTATTTTTACTTACTTTTAGACTGTCAATAAGCAAAATTCTAAAATTTGTTTTGCTTAATGTAGATCAACTGGCTAGCACAGCCTGACCTCTATAAATAGAGTAGCAGTTTTGTTTCTTGTTCTTTCTTTAGTATCCTCTAAAGAAGCTTCATTCCAAATTTAGGCACCAAAAAATTGTGTGTAAGACCAGGAGTTACAATTGAAATATTTCATATATAGATACTGGGTATGAGATATGGATATTTGGTAGCAAGGGATATATATATTTCACACAGTACATCATAGTCTTAACAAGATATTTTAAACCAAAACTGAGCAGTAGATGTTCATATATATTATGAAATATCATATATGTACTAAGTCTGTACAGTGAAAAAGTAAACAGAGAGAATCAACTTCCATTACATCATATAAAAGAAATATGTGTGACCTTACATCATAACAGATTTAAGCAACTACACTACCAGTTTCAAGAATTATGCCTTTTATCTGGCGGAGTATACAAAAGTAGAAAAAAGTAGAGATCCTCTCTGACCTTCAATATAAGGTCATCAGTCATGTGAGGTTAGATGGCAAATCCAACTAGAATGGATGGATGTACTCAAAAAAGACAAGTGTTTTTATATGCAACTCATCAAAAATGCCTTTTGAAGAAAAGCTACAAAAAAACGACTTTTGAGGAAAAGCTACAAAAAACGATTTAACAAAAAATAAAAACAAAATAATTTAACTTATTGTACAGTCCACATGGTAAATCATATTTGATTTTAGGTATTTCTTGCAGAAAGTGCTAAACATGTCTTCATGTTTGTGTTTGCATCTATCTATCTATCTAACTATCTATCTATCTATCTATCTATCTCACACACACACACACACACACACACCATCATCATTGTTTAATGTCTGCCTTCCATGCTGGCATGGGTATATATCATGAAATATGTGGAACTATGGCATTAAAGCTTATTGAATGAAAGAATGGAGTCAGCTCTGATATTGACATAAAGGAAATATGTGGGATCTTGCTTCGCAGTGGGTCTTTCATTGCAGAACATAGTTTCAAGAGAACCTTTAAATATCATGTGCATACACTCATGCATATATATATGTATATTCAAATACCTGTATGTGTGTGTGTGTGTGTGCATGTATATATATATATATATATATATATATAGATATGTGTGTGTGTGTATGTATGTATGTATACATATATATATATTTATACATATATATGTACATACATACATATGCATACATTATTTTATTTGTTTCAGCCTTGCAGCTGTGGCTGTAGTACTACTGTGGTACATATGTATATTACATGGAAAAGAGCGAGCAATGCATTACAGTGCCTGTACTGATACCAACATTTAGGATATTTGACTGGTGTATAAAGGAACTCCATTCTTTAGACACTAAATTCTGTAAGATTCTGACAACAAAAATTTCCCACAAGAACAATGATGTCAACAAACTATTACAGAAGAAAAGAGTGAAAAAGAAGTCTTAAATTAGTGCAGTGAGCCTTTGAATGCCAAATGATATCACTCAGATAGCACCTTCTAAACAACTGCAGCAAAAGAAAATACATCAACTAAGTGCTGAAAATGGAAGTAAAAGACAAACTGCAAGTTGGCAATGAACTCCTCAAGAACCACCTATTTCTTTATTACCTCACACACAAATCCAGAAGTGCAACACTAGCATATCTCAACACATTTCACCTGGAAGAGAAACATTTTGTATATTCACAAAATGCTATGCATGTGTAAGGTTTCCATAGACTTGAAAACATTGATAATATTGGCTTCAAATTTTAGCACAAGACCAGCAGTTTCACGGGAGGGGTTAAGTCAATTACATCGACCTCAATACTCAACTGGTACTTATTTCATCAACCCTGAAGGATTAAAGGTAAAGTTGGTGGAATTTGAACTCTGGACATAAAACCCGGACGAAATGCTGCTAATCAATTTTCCCAGCATGCTTACAACTCTACCAGCTTGCTGCCTTGGAAACAGTGATGATATTAACCTGAAATGAAACCTCTCCTAAACCTGTGACCACTATATCAGACCTCAACAGTTATGGTTTTGCAATCCAAAGGCATGAGATGCCTCCAAAATATCTAGTGAGCAGATGAGACAGTGTAACCCATAAAATCCCTGGATGCACCAGCAATTGTCAATTGTCTCACAGTACAGATAATGAACAACTGTCTTAAAATGTCAACAATATACAATTCCATCTGCAGAAAAGACTCCCTGGGATAAATATCAAAAACACTGCTGCTTTTGAATACATACAAATACAACAGAAGGAATACTGGGAATTACTGTATGCAAAGTGGTAACATTGGTAGCTGGCAGCAAATTTGTAAAAGAGGGATGAGTGGAAATCTATTCTGATTTACTAAAAGCAGTTCAAACCAATGAAGACAGACTTTTTACTGATCTGATGACATGGGATGAAATGGGACCTTATTTTTATGATCTGAAAAAAAAAAAGTCTCAGTTCATAGAATGATGTCATACCTCTTCTCTAAGGCTTAAGGAGTTCAAGAGGTAGTATGGTGGTGACTGATGTTTTGAGATGAACAAGGAGTCAATTCTCCTTGATTTTCCAGTATGTGGCTGTTCTATGAACAGTGAATGAAGCATCGTAACATTCAAAGGGCTTAGAAAAACCAATTTAGCAGAAGAGATGAAGTAAGGTTTTAAAACAGATCAATGGTTACCATGACAATACATGACCATGCACATCTTTAGAAACAAGTCAAGCAATTGGCAAATTGGGTTGGTCAGTTGTCCCCCCACCAGTCACTACAACCCATATCTGGTACTCTCTGACTTCTAACTGATTGGGCCAATGAATGAGATTTGAGGGACAAGGCTATAGACACAATGCAAATATTCTGAATCACCATTGTGATTGTCATTGTTGTTGTCATAGTCACCCACATTGTTGTAATCCTCTTCCTGCTGCTGCTCATCCTCCTTGTCTTCATCATCGTCATCATTGTCGTCGTCGCCGTCGTCGTCGTCCTCCTCCCCCTCCTCATAATCGTCATCATCAGCATCATTTAACAATGATGTTGGGTATGATTTAGAATGTTTACATTGTGTCTACAGATTTTAGATTTCATTCCTGAAAGTTTATATATATATATCTATATCTATCATTAACTATATATATCTATAAAATATATATATATGTATACATATACATATATGTATACATATACATAGATACATACATACCTCTCTCTCTCTCTTTTTACTCTTGTACTTGTTTCAGTCATTTGACTGTGGCCATGCTGGAGCACCGCCTTTAGTCGAGCAAGTCGACCCCAGGACTTATTCTTTGTAAACCTAGTACTTAGTCTATCAGTCTACTTTGCCAAACCGCTAAGTTATGGTGATGTAAACACACCAGCATCGGTTGTCAAGCAATGTTGGGGGGACAAACACACACACACACAAACACATACACACACATATATATATATATATATATATACATATATATGACGGGCTTCTTTCAGTTTCCGTCTACCAAATTCACTCACAAGGCTTTGGTTAAAAACACTTGCCCAAGGTGCCATGCAGTGGGACTGAACCAAGAACCATGTGGTTCATAAGCAAGCTACTTACCACACAGCCACTCCTACACCAATATATATCCATATATATATATATATATGCATATATATATGCATATATAGGTATATATGTATAATTATATGTGTGTGTGTTTGTGCAATATGCAAATACACATAAACATATCAATCATGCACACACACACACACACACACACACACACACACACAAAGCTCAAGAAAGTGCGAAGTATGCAGATTAGTCTATCCTGTTTACTTTAACCACTAATACCAATAGGTATACATCCAGAATGTTCATGAACAACTCAGGAATACACACAGCTACCAATGAAACTCCAAGTAGAATTAAAGTGAGCAGCATATGCAGCTGTTCCTTCTTTCTCTTCTTGTGTGGATATAAATGTAATTTTTGCATTCATTGTAACATACAGTGTTGGTTAGAAACTCTAGATATGTTCTATAGTACATAACAACCAAATAAAACACTTTAGATACACCAGAAATCTAATACTGTCTCTAAAGATACTGTACTGTATTATACTTCAATTAACATTGTATTTTTTATACAACTTCATATAAAAACAAACTTCTGTGTGTGTGTGTGTGTGTGTAGCTTCAATAAGATAGACAAACATACACAGACTCACACTCAAAAACACATGCACAGACACACTGGTAAATAAGAAGCATATATGACACATACACATATAAGTCACAACTATGTGCAGGAGGACAGAGAAACGTGCTCAGACGAAGAGACATAACATCATAGATATATTCAAAATTTTACAGCTATAATGACATCAAGACAGGGACAGTCATACATAGAAATATCTACACACATATACACACATTAGTGACAACACTGACGTCAAGATACAGAGAAGTCTGTGTGTGTGTATATATGTAATAACAATAATAATAACAATAATAAATAATAATAATAATAATATATATATATCACATATGTATAACACACATACACATTCAGACATAAGTTCATATATACGTTACAGATAACACTGATTTCAAAAGGTAGCATATATATATATATATATATATACACACACACACACACACACACACACATATATATATATATATACACACATAAGAGATGACACAGCATACAATTAGAGATGACACACACACATACACATACATTTCATACTAGAAAGACATAGGCATACATATTTTTGAGATGATGCAAAGACACACAAAGTGACAAGAGTAAATTAATGATGGTGTCATAGATACACAGCATACTTTCAAGTGCAAAGAAGCCTTGTTCTTCATTACTTAACTCTATTTAGCACTAGCAATAAAACTGATCTCCTTTCTGACTTCACTGAATCTCTTCCTGTCTTCATCTCTATCAATCACAATGCGCTCTGAACCAATAATGTGATCACATGTTTTGCTAGAAATAGCAGCATAATGTCTCTCTAGTTACTTCATGCTGTCTTAGAAAAGGACACGTTGGATAATGTGATTCTGAGTTCCTTTGACTTAGAGATAAAATGGAGTGATCATGGTTAGGGATGCTTTTGATCAGTGGTTTTGACCAACCTACATGTGTTTGATCATATGTCCAGTCAGTCAAATCTGACCTGGAGCTAAATTAGAATTACAACAACAATTATGTACTCAGACAATGAAAGTAGTTTCTATGTAGTCACTTCCTAGAAATAGCAGCCAAAATATGCATCAAATCACACCATACTGTCTTAACAGAAAGTATACTGTACATTAAATAATGTAGTTATCAACACACTGTTTGGAAACAAAAACATACCCCAACAAATAAAGAAATACAAGATGACCAAGGCCAGAATGTTTTTAACCATACATAGACTTTGCCGATCGAAGTGGTTAGCAGTATTTCATCACTATGTTCTGAGTTCAAATTCCACCAAGGTCGACTTTGCCTTTCATCCTTTCGGGGTTGATAAATTAAGTACCAATTGCATACTGGGGTTGATCTAATAGACTGGCCCCCTCCCCAAAAATGTCTGTCCTTGTGCCTAGAGTAGAAAAGAATCATACATAGGCTTGCTTGATTAAGGCTTACCTAAGGTTAAACAACAATAGCAACAACTTATTTGTCAAAAGTGCAAAAAAAAAATATTGGGAAGATTCAAGTGATAAACTAATGAAGTATAATCCCCCAAGGTCTTGGCTAATTCTTTCAACATATATAGGTGCAGGCATGACCTGTTTGGTGCAGGCATGACTGTGTGGTAAGAAGCTTACTTCCCAACTACATAGTTCTGAGTTCAGTCCCACTGCATGGCACTTTGGGCAAGCATATTCTTCTATAGCTTCAGGCTGACCAAAGTTGTGTGAGTGTATTTGGTCAAAAGAAACTGAAAGAAGTCTGTTTCACACACACACACATACACACATATGCGCACACACACACATATGTGTGTGTGTATATGTGTCTTTGTGTCATTGTTTATCCCCAACCACTGCTTGACAACCAGTGTTGGTGTGTTTATGTCCCTGTAACTTAGCAGTTTGGCAAAAAGAGACTGATAAAATAAACACTAGGCCTAACAAAAATAAGTACTGTGGTTGATTCATTCAACTAAAAATTCTTCAAGGTAATGCCCCAACATGGCCATATTCTAATGATCGAAACAAGCAAAAAAAATAAATAAATAAAATGTATCAGGTAAGAGCCTAAACTAGGTGAACAAAGACTCCCGAGTCATATAGCATCATGTTCATGTTTTTGTGTAGAGTATTCAGAAATATTATGGAATTGGATTGGTAAAATAGCTATCATATTAGGAAAAATGCTTTGTGACATTTATTCCTGTTCTTTACAATCTGTGTTGAAATCTCACCAAAGTCAACTCCAAGGTCACCCTGACATTCATCCCACTGGGGGTCAATATTATATTGACTGTTTTCGTGCCTCCAATATTTCAAGTCTTGTGCAGATATTTTGTTCCAAGGCTAAAATTACAAGTTTGAGAGAGAAAAAGAGAGAGTGAGAGAGTACATTTTAAAACTGGTCTTGCAAAGGCTGCCTGTGTGTTTTCAAGGATTCTTCAACCATAAATAAGATCTTCCCTTTCATGGAAACTTTAAGAAGATTTTAAACTTAAAATATTTAACTGTTCTTTATCTGTATTTCTCTTTCTTGCTTTTTTTTGTTTTTAGTTCTTTTTATGCATAAAGCAGTATTTCTTACTCAATCTCTCATGGTTCACCCATTTTACAGGGCGGCTTAAATTAATCATTCAAAGAATTTTGCATTCAAAGAATTTCCCAAGGAATATGTTATCCTTCAAGTGGTGTCATATATTTAACATGGAAGGTTTCAGTTGTCGCACCATCAGTCATCATATACACACAAGGCTTTCTGTTCCATTATTTTAAGAACTAGAGTTGTAGAGTTCATACTTAGTGATAAGGGAAACAAAAATGATTTAGAGATGAGTGTGCATTGGGGAGATGGGGGTGGTATGTGTGGAGGATATTGGTTTGTATTTTATTAATCTTAATTTCAGAGTTGTCACCCTTGCATTCCTTTAAGCAAAATCATTAAAGCTAATGATTTTTTTCGATATGATAATAATTTTAATTGATTATATATAAACTACATATCAAATACTGACAGTTTTACTAATTATAGAAGATGGTTTGTGAAAACTATGAAAGAAATCATTGATAAATATTAGCAACCAAGTAAATATATGTACATACATAGAATTGAAACACTCGACCAATCAGATACAATTGTAATGTCTCAGCTGAAAAATATCATCCATCATCTCCACACACACACACATGTATATTATATACATATATATCATTATCATCATCATCATTTAACGTCTGTTGTCCATGCTGGCATGGGTTGGAGGGTTTGACCAGAGCTGGTAAGCTGGAAGGCTGCACCAAACTTCAGTCTGATTTGTCATGGTTTTCTATTGCTAGATGCCCTTCCTTACACCAACCACTCTAAGAGTGTAATGGGTGCTTATACATGCCACTGGCATGGGTGCCATTTGCATGACACCAGTGTCTGTCATGACTGCAATTTTGCTCAAGCATGACATTATGCCAAAAATCCTGATCATTGCCTCTGTGAGGTACAACACTCGAAAAGAACTCAGCCAAATTGCCTCTATCAGGCCCAACACTCAAAAGTAACCCAGCCACTTTGCCTCTGTGAGGCCCAATGCTTGAAAAGAACTCAGCCACTTTGCCTATATATAAATATATATATATATACATAATTAAGGGATCAGAAAATATATCTGTGGGAGTCTCAGCTTTTTTAGCTGCTATTTCTGAACTTTGGTATATGGTGAAGCAAATATTTGCTGATCCCTTAATTATGTTTATAAATATATATGAACTTTTAAATAAGTTCTCCACCAATAATGGTGCTTACATACCGATGGGCTTGGTAAAAATTATTAATTATTAATTGTTGATTTATTAATGAATTAATAAATTGATAATCCTTTACCCTTTTTAATTTGTGTATATATATATATATACACACACACACACACACACACACACACACACACACATACACACGAAGGCACATGGCTCAGTGGTTAGGGTGTTGCACTCATGATTGTCAGATCGTGGCTTTGATTCCCAGACCAGTTGTTGCATTGTGTTCTTGAGCAAAGCACTTCATTTCATGCTGCTCTGTGGTCATTTCATCATCTGACATGTGGCACCTGTTGCACCTGTACAAGTAATGTAGTTTTGATGGAAGGAGTGAGCTCATGTGTACACAAACATTCGATTGCTATAAACGAGTCATCTGTGTGGTTGTTTGATAAGAAATTGTTGAACCCTCATAAATCGGCCAACAATGGGAGAGTCCATCATATATACACACATGCATATATTTATATATATGTGCATATATATATATATATATATATATATATATATATATATATATATATATATATATATATATATATATATATAAGTTCAAAAAAACAATAACAAAAACGCAACAAAGTGAGGACGTGATACGGATAGTGTTATTGGACGCTCCGGGAAAGGAAAGAGAGAGTGTATGACGATTCAGGCATAGCCCTTCGTCGGAAAGATGGAAAGTTCGGAGAATGGAAAAATGGAGAAAGAGGAAAATGGTACCGATGCCCATATATATATGTAAATATATATAATCATCATCATCATCATCGTTTAACGTCCGCTTTCCATGCTAGCATGGGTTGGACGATTTGACTGAGGACTGGTGAAACCGGATGGCAACACCAGGCTCCAGTCTGATTTGGCAGAGTTTCTACAGCTGGATGCCCTTCCTAACGCCAACCACTCAGAGAGTGTAGTGGGTGCTTTTACGTGTCACCTGCACGAAAACGGCCACGCTCGAAATGGTGTCTTTTATGTGCCACCCGCACAAGCCAGTCCAGGGGCACTGGCAACGATCTCGCTCGAAAATCCTACAGGAGCCAGTCAGGCGGTACTGGCAACGGCCACGCTCAAAATGGTGCATCTCATGTGCCACCCGCACAAGAACCAGTCCAGGGGCACTGGCAACGATCTTACTTGGCTTGCCGGGTCTTCTCACGCACAGCCCATTTCCAAAGGTCTCGGTCCGTAGTCATCGCCTCGGTGAGGCCCAATGTACGAAGGTCTTGCCTCACCACCTCAGCCCAGGTCTTCCTGGGCCTACCTCTTCCACGGGTTCCCTCAACTGTTAGGGTGTGGCACTTTTTCACGCAGCTATCCTCCTCCATTCTCACCACATGTCCATACCAGCGCAATCGTCTCTCTTGCACGCCACAACTGATGCTTCTAATGTTCAGCTTTTCTCTCAAGATACTTACACTCTGACGGGTATTCACATTGACATTACACATCCAACGGAGCATACTGGCTTCATTCCTTGCGAGCTTACGTATGTCCTCAGCAGTTACAGCCCATGTTTCACTGCCATGTAGCATGGTTGTTCGTACGCATGCGTCATACAGTCTGCCTTTTACTCTGAGTGAGAGTCCCTTTGTCGCCAGCAGGGGTAAGAGCTCTCTAAACTTTGCCCAGGCTATTCTTATTCTAGCAGCTACACTTTCAGCGCACCCACCCCCACTACTAACTTGGTCGCCCAGATAGCGGAAGCTATCGACTACCTCTAGTTTTTCACCCTGGAATGAGATAGAAGTTGTTTCCTGTTTGTTTGCAGTCTTTATTGCACCTGAACATCTGCCACAAACAAAAACTAACTTGCTAGTTAACCTGCCTTTGATGTTGCTGCACCTCTTATGTGTCCATAGCTTGCACCGGGTACATCTTATAGAGTTACTACCTACTCCTTTTCTACATACTGAGCAGGGCCATCTACCTGAAGGGGTTTGTGTTTTATATATGTATATATATATGTATATATATATGTATATATATATGTATATATATATAATACATGTAAATATGTAAAAAATTCCAAATTTTATTTAATTTGCTTTGCAGGAAGGACTATTCCAATGAAGTCGCGTATTGTTCTTGCCTTCGACATGTGGAGTAGATGGAACAGGGACAACTGAAGAAGAGAAATATTCTTTATGTTTCATGTCTCGTTTCTGTTTGTTTTTTCCGTTTTTTGCGATGTCCTGTACCCATATATGCATGTATGCATACATATAGATGTAGGTATGTACATATATGTATGGATATATACATATATATATATTATTTATGTTATTATATATATATATATATATATATATATATATATACATACATATATATATTGAGTTGGCAACTAAGTTCCTGCCGTTTATTAAAATTTTGGAATTTATTGAGTTTTTAAATTTTGGAATTTATTTTCGAGAATTCTATTTTTGAATCACTTTGGAATCTATTTTGTTTTTTCTAGTTAATTTTAGTTAATTTTTGTTTATTTTCAGATCATTAAAATGGAATTTCAAGTTAAGAAAAATGAGCATTTTTGATACCTCCTTTTTTGCTTTTAATCAAGGTTCTAAGGCTGCAAAAGCTGCTCACGACATTTGTGCTGTGTATGTAGAGGGTACCATAGCTAAAAGAACCACTCGTGATTGGTATGCCAAGTTCAAAAATGGAAATTTTAACCTTGAAGACGCACCTCGTTCTGGCCGTCCAGTTGAGTTCGAGGAAGAGCGATTAAACCAGCTTTGGCACGAAAATTTTCGTCAGACGACAAGGGAACTGGCAGAGAAAATGAACTGCTCTCACATTGCTATAGAGAAGCATCTTTATTCACTGGGGAAGGTTCAAAAGTATGGAGCATGGGTTCCGCATGCTTTAAGTGACAACAACAAAAATCAAAGATCCACAATCTCCGCTGGTTTGCTTGCTCGTCACCGCTCAACTCATGGACATAAGCAATGATTTCTTTACCGAATCATTTCTGGCGAAGAAAAATAGTACCTGTACATCAATATGAAGCAGCGTAAGGAATGGCTTAGCCCCGGTAAACAATCGACAGCGCACATAAAACAAGATCTTCCCCCGCATAAAACAATGTTGTGCGTATGGTGGGACTGGGAAAGGACCAAACGGTCAACGCGGAACTCTATGTTCAACAAATGGAACGACTCAACACGGCTATTCAAGAGAAAAGACCTAATGGGCAGCATGGAGTTCTTCTGCTGCACATGTTCATCTAAATTTTAATCCAGTTGAAGTCAACATTGTGCTTTCACCCATCTCAAATCTATAAAATATGTATCAAGCCTGAACTGAGTCCCACACAATCAACTATACTTCTGTTCCCCCTCAATAAATTTCTAATCTTGCATTTGTTTATTATTAGCATTGCTGTGTTATAGAAGACTTGATCCATGAATTAATAACTTGTGCCAGTTACCTAGAAATAACATCTGTTGATTACTCACCAAGTTTTCCTTAAACTCTAGTTGCACCATGAAGGTTAAAGAAAAAGGAATTATGTTAATTTATGCATAAAGAAGATATTGCAATTGTAAACCAGTAGTTCTTAGCCTAGGCACTTGTGCCCTCTAGTGGCATTGTGAAGTTAAAAGGGTGCAGTAAATGTCAAGGAAGTATTATGGGAAGCATTGATTGTTTAAAGTGGTATGATTTTTCTAAGATAAAATATTCAAACATTGTACAATGCTCATGTTTTAAAAACATTCTCGAAAATATTGTTGGTCAAGGTTGAAATATAAATAGGAAGAACATTGTGTTATGAGTGAGCAGAAACATGACTGATAATACACCAAGATATTGTCTGATATAATATATCTTCTAGTAATTTCCATAAAAATTTAACAGTGGGGAAAATGTCCATGCAAATATCTAAAATGTGGCATGTGCTAGATAAAATAAAAAAAAAACTATGGATAATAAGCTACTGTGCAAAAATTAGCTTCTGTTTGATGAAAAATAATTTCCCCATGCACACACAGGGAAAACATATGTAGGGTAGAATGAAACAATTGGACACAGCCATTTGGATGCTGGTGATTTGGCATGGTTGACTGGACATTGAATCTGTTTTGGTATTGCCCTTGTTTTGGTGTTGCTCTTGTTTCGGCAACAATACCTCTTGGAACTGGAGGTAAATGCACATATGCACACGTGCAAAAACATATACATACAGACATTAGGACAGATAGTTAAAGAGAGACATTACAATTTATTAATTGGAACCAATTAATATAAACACTTTCCTTCTTTTCAAATGCATGAAAAGAAATATGCTCACACACATAAACAGAGGGAGAAATAGAGAGAGAGAGAGAGAGATAGAAAGAGATAGAGAGAGAAAGAAGCAGACTAAAAAGTATTTATTTTCTTTATTGCCCACAGAGGGCTAAACATAGAGAGGACAAACAAGTACAGATAAAGGGATTAAGTCGATTACATCGACCCCAGTGCATAACTGGTTCTGATTTAATTGACCTTGAAAGGATGAAAGACAAAGTCGACCTTGGCGGAATTTGAACTCAGAATGTAACAGCAGACGAAATACTGCTAGGCACTTTGCCTGGTGTGCTAACAATCCTGCCAGCTCGCCACCCTAGACAGTAAAAGAAATATTGAAATGCAAACACATCACCTCCTTGCATATGCATAAATGAACCCCACCGCCACACACACATAAAGAGAAAAGGAGAGAGAAAGAGAGAGATGTGTTTGTAACAATTGGTGGGGGGGGGGGGGTCATTAAACACATCCTAATACTTCTCTTATTCTCTCTCCTTCCAGTTTTTCTGCTCACTGAACCAAAGTTTAAATTCACTGTCAGTTCTACTTTGTCAAAGATGTACAGAAATCCACTGTGTGACAAAAGTTTGTTTTCCACATTTTATCACTATTTCATTAGCCACCATATATACAAAAAACACTTTCCCAGTGCCAAAAGGTCCTGAATACAAAGCGTCTGATGTCAAATAAGTCAACATCAATGCAGCAATGCCAAATAGGCAGCTACAAAATGGGTGTGCCAAAACATCTCATACCCTAGGTAGGTGGTGTTCACAAAATTCCCCTGGAAATGTTTAGTAATGGTGCTGAACTATCAAAAGCTGTAAAGCAACCAGTTTGTCAAAGTAACAATCAGTTCTGTAATGCTCCTACTTGGTATATCTTTACATGTAGGTGGACAGAGACATTTAAGAGATAAATATATTGGCCAGAAGCTTTGTAATGTATTGGTAGGATAGTATGAACTGTAGACTCTCTAATCAAAAGTCTAACACTATTGATTTTAAATGTCAGTGACTCTCATATGTTAACAATCTGTGTTGTCTTAACTGAAGACATTCTCTTTTCAGCATCAATAAACACCACTCTGTGATGGTGGATTAGCAGAACTATAACATTGTTGGACTGGATACGTTGTGATAGTTATTCTTAGTTCAAATTCCACCAAATGAGTGGTAGACTTAATCTATCATTTGGTTGAACACTACCACCTGGTCTTGACTGCTTTTAGTGGTGCCCACTCTCCTGCAGGCAGACATTCAGACTGGATAAATTTCTCCTTCCCACCAGTTTCTGAGGCTGTGTAAACAGTGATGGACGTCATCTACACTCCTGATTATTAGATTTTAACAAAAACAGTTTATACAGAGCTAACAAGGGAGCTTCTATGTCAAGAGTCAAGAACCTTTTCCAATCTACGGGAGAATTCTAGGCAAAACGAACCTGTGGAAGCACATCTATACTGAAAAACAAACTTGTAATTTATAATTTTGGAACTTGTATTAAATTGCTGTTTTGATCCTAAAACTTTAAACTGTTTTTATATAAGGGATTTAAGAAATTTTGCCAACAGGTGCTTTCAGATTTGAATGAGGGTAAGAGGTCCATATGTCCAGTCAACCTGCTAGAAATAACAGTTAAATAAACTTCAAACACCCTTTGTTACCTTAAAAAGAGGATTCATTAGATCAGTGTTTCTCAAAGTGGAACACATACTCCCACCAGTAGGGTGTGACAATATTTTGGTCAGGCATAGGTTACTTCAGAATTGGGCATAAATATGTAACAAATGGATAAAACTCCCAATGAAATTCTTATTAAAATGTCTTTTGAATATTATATATGTGATATACTAATTTTCTCTGTTCATGGAAGGGCATGCCTTTCTTTTTAAAATCAAAGTGGAATGTTGGATAAACAGGGTCAAGAAACATTGCAAAAGGTAATGTGCTCGTGGATGTACCATGTCTGAGTAACAAGTGGAGTGGTCACTGCTGAAACATTTGATTATAGCTTTGTTCAATCTAGGCTGCCTTGCAGTTAAACAACAGCAACAACTCTTTATTAATTAATGTAATATACCTGAAACAGATTATCTACTTGCACCTCTCTGTTATATTAAACTCACTGGGTTTTCTATAGAGTAATATCCAAATCTTTCTTCCTGATCTCATGCATGTGCAGAGACTGGAAACACATTATCTCCCACCCATATAATCAATATGGGGATGCTTGCAGAAGGTGGTGGAGTTGTTTACTAAAGATCTTTAAAAACATAATGATAATAATCATAATAAAAATTTTGGAGAAATTGTAAAGGAGCAAAACTGGTAGATTTTAAATGAAAAACTATTGATTCCATTTAACAAAGAACAAAGCCAAATATTATAGGGAAGTAGGAAATAGTTGACTGAAGAATCTACCATACTTTGTGACTGTGTATGATGTTATTGATGTAAGAGGAAAGTGAAATTGACACTGGTTAATTTTGAACTCAAAACTTTCAGGAGCAAAATAAGAACATTGAAATATATTTAAGTCAGCCATCTTGTTCTGATTTAAAAAGAAAATTAACTTAACACTTAATAACATGATACTGATAAAGTAAGTTTCAGAGTCAAATGAGCATTGGTGTTGATATGAAGGATTGAAGCATTGGTGTTGATATGAAGGATTGCAGGATTGAACCTTTTGAAAGAAGTACCCCAGCATGGCCATCATTCTGTGACAAATTGTAAAAGAAATCCAAAAATTTATATGTGAACTTTGTTGTTCAATAAATAGGATCAGTAAAATACATGTCAGATAACCAATAAGTACTGGAGTCAATATATTCAATTAAAACCCTTGAAAGAACTGTTTCAACATAAGCAGTAGTTCAATGACAAACTAAACTATAAGTAGCAGAGATATGAGGATTCAGATTTGTAAAAAATATGTAAATTAGCTTGTGTGATATTCATGGCTTTCCTACAAGTATAAGGACATAGCTTTGTTCTCTACAAGTATAAGGATATAGCTTTAGTGGGTTTTCAGAGAAGAAAAAAAGGTTAGCCTATTCAATTCATAGCTAACATTTCACCTATAGTGCTTATCCCTTTTATGAAAGTTATTGTTTACTTAGCTCATACATAGGTCTCCAAACCCAGAGAATAGAATGATGAGATTGTTCAATAATGGCACTGAAATTTAAAGTTTTCAACCAGAAAATTATGCGAGGCTCAGTCTTTGATTGAAATGGACTCTAATTCTATTCCACTTTCTAATTAAAGACA
Source organism: Octopus bimaculoides (assembly GCF_046866305.1). Classification (NCBI taxonomy): domain Eukaryota; kingdom Metazoa; phylum Mollusca; class Cephalopoda; order Octopoda; family Octopodidae; genus Octopus; species Octopus bimaculoides. Next base: position 91,060,552 of record NC_142929.1, read on the forward strand.
AAAACTGTTTCTTCATATTAAGTTTGATGATAATCTTGCTTATGGATATAAATCACTGAGGTTAATTACTCCGAAACATTATCTGCATGGAAATCTATAATTAAGTTAGGAGTTAACATATTCAATTTAGTGAGCACCAAAAATTCTAATTAAAAATGGTTATGTGGTTGAGTAAAAGACTACATTAAACTCATTAATTAATATCATTTTAATCAAAGCTTTATTATTTTGGTCAAGGCTGGAATGCCTTTGAATGCTGGTCTGCTCAATCAGGGCTGACCCAACATTAAACAGTAACAACAAAATTAACAGATACGACAACAGATACAGCAGCAGCAACAGGAACAACAATTCTTAGGCTTTACTGTGTAAACTATATTCACCAAGATAAACTGCAGGTGGCTAAAATTGATTTATACCCCAAACAATTTTATATCTGCAGATTTACTCGCATCAGGGGTAAGACATTGTTGTTTCTGTGAATTACATGCTTGTTAAAAAAATCTGATACATAAAGAACATTTTAAAATTTACAAGGAAAAGTTTAACTCTGAAGAAGATATTTCAGCTTCATTTCAAAAGTTGCTACATAGCCTCAGATTAGCAATTATTAAGTAAGCATATCAGATATTTTATTAGGAATTATCGTTCTGGTAGTTATGGTGTTCAGATAGATGCCTGTAGTATAAAATTGTCATGTAACTTTCTTTTAATTTGTACACAGCTTGTAATCAGAACTAGTGTCTAGTTTTCAAATTTTAATTAATTTGGACTCTGATGCATCAACTCATTAATAAAATGTCTTTTTTTTTCCATTTTGATTTGAGTTGTCTACCTTGCCTTTAATTAAACATTATTTATTGATGTTTACCTGACTTTGATGCAGGTATAGTCTGTATTGAAATTATTGTGCTTATCACCTTAGGGATGTTTGCATTTATTTCATTATATAAGCTAATACCACTTTTATTTTTTTCCCTATCCTAAGAAGAGGTTTAAGACCTGAAATGTTAGGTTCTACAATTCCTACAGCAATTTAATTTATCAAAGGATTCTCCTGAGCTGAGGACATTTAAAGGGGAAAAAATTTCTCCAATAACACAATGGAATATCAGTAGATTTGGACATGGGACTAATTAATAGGGTTGTTAAATAGTTTATAAACCACAAAAGCATATTAGGTCAGGATCAGATGAAAAAGTATCTACAGTACTCCAACAAACCAGACTAATACTATATATTCATTTGTATTTTTAAGTCTGTTTTTTCATGCTTGCATGCCTTAGACTAAATCTTCTTTTTGATGCATTGTTTTAGAGTCAGATGCCCTTCTTGATGCCAACATTCACTTATTTTTGAAGTACAACATCACTTATTCTACACAGCTCTGAAGGCATGAAGTGCTCAGACAATTTGTTGATAGGAAAAACTGAAAGCATCACTGCCCACCACATTTTCATATAAGTGAATGCAGATGTAAATACACACACACACACACACACACACACAGCAAAATGTCAAATGTGAAGTACATTAGCTGCTTCTTAATGCCTCTACATAAACATTTATCTGGAGATTGTTATAAAACATGAAAGTATTTGCAATATTGTAGAATGTAATATGTTAAAGTTGTAAAAATACAGAAATGAAATGTAATAATCAGACTAATTTAATTGACTGAGACATGCATGCGCACACACACACATACACACTGCCAAAATGAGAGGGTCATCACACATTTCATATATTGATATTTTCTCTGAACTAAATTTTTAATTCTAGGTTTTAATTCACCTGAAGGAAACAGTATATTTTTTTTTTCATGGTGTAATTGGTGAATTCATCAATAAAAAAACATGTCTGAAACAGCTGCACTGAACTTCAACCCATTTGCACTCTCTCTTTATATATATATTTATATATATATATACACACACACACACACACACATGTAAAACAGGCTTCTATCAGTTTTCATCTACTAAATTCACTTACAAAGCTTTGGTCAGCCTTGGGGCTACAATAGTAAACAGTTACCCAAGGTACCACACTGAATGCATTCAGATAGTCTTTGGTGGTGATTTTGTGACTGCAAACCAGCTGCCTGAAGACTATATATACATTCTACTGGAATTTTAATATAAGAGTAAAATACCATATGCTGAAAGACTTAATCTGGTACTCTATCATTTCTGACAGATTTTCTAGTTTATTTCTCAAATATTTTAAATTAATCTTTATATGTTTCAAATAAATATGTTATATTTTTGGACAGAGTAAAAGCAATATTGATTAGCAGATATATCCTACTGGTCCTTATTTCACTGAACCTTGAATAAGTAATTAAATATAATAATTAATAAGCTTCAGAAAATTCATTATCTGAAAATGTTTAATGATTGATTAATTTTAAATTGGTTGATAAAATAAAATTTCAATATAGGATCCCATTCATCATATTATTAATTGTGTGAGTTCTGGTTTTAGAACAAGTATGCTATGATGGCCCTGCAAGTCACAAGATACTGTTTAAAAGTTTGGTGTCAGAAAAGACAGACAGCTATAAACGACTGCCTCAAACATGGAATCATGATGACTACAATTAGAAAACCATCATAGGGGTCTTTAAAAAGTGACCCCTGATTTAGCAAGGAAAATGGATGTAGAATGTTTTGTATGTCTCTGCTTAAACAGTGCATGTCAGAATTTTGCTGAACATCAGATTATATATATTTGAGGTCAACTTTTCCTTTCATCCTTTTGAGGGGTCAATAAATTAAGTACCAGATGTGTACTGGGGTCAATCTAATTGACTAGCCCCTCCCCCAAAATTTATATTGCGTATTAAGTTACAAAAATTTATATTGTGTATTTAGTTACATAATTTTATGTTTTGTGGTCAAAATCCTGCTAAGGCTGTTATGTTTTATTCTTCTGGGTGGTGTGAACTTAATCAATAAATGTCTCCCATCAAAACTAATCTCCAGCTGGCAGAATCATTAACACACCAGACAAAATACTTAGCAGCATTCCTAATTTTACTTTCTGAATTCAAATTCTGCCAACATCTACTTTGCCTTTCATCCTTTTGTGATCAATAAAATAAGTACAAGTTGAGCACTGAGGTTTATGTAATCAACTAACTCCTCTATGCCACCTACTAAATTTCAGGCCTTGTGCCTATAGTACAAAGAATTAGCTTTGTCAAATGTAGCGATGTTAGAATGCTACATGCAATACCTTGTAGTATTCAGTTACATCCTTTTAAATCCTGAGTTCAAATTCCACAGTGGTTTATTGTCTCTCATCACTTCACTGCCAGTTAAATATATATCAGTCAAATAATTGCATGGAATGAATTTCAGTCAGCTTTATCCCTTCTTCATAAATGAATGCGTTTGTACCAGTATAAGACCTCATTATTAACACTTCCATATGACTAAAAACTTGGTCTTGGGACTCACTCTTAACTTCATTCATGGAAGTAATACTTGCTGATTTCCCTTTAGACCTTCCTTTAACTGAAATTAGGAAATATTTTCTGACTGGAAATATGTAAGTCAATCAAAAACTGGCCTGGATATATTGCAATTTCTCATTGTTCTTGAGATTAAATCTCATCAGTGCCAACTTTGGTTTCCATCAATCTGGAGTAAAGGAAGGATATCATTTTTATTGATGTTTAGTGCCCCTGGACAACAGTGATAGAACAAACCTGTGATAAAAAAGCATTTTTTACTGTGACTATACTGTATCTTTAGCAGGTATGGTTGTGTAGTTAAGAAGCTCATTTTGCAACCATGTGATTTTGGTTTCAGTCCTACTGCTTGGCCCTTTGTACATTTTCTACTATAACCCCAGGTCAACCAATACCTTGTAAATGAATTTGGTATTTGGAAACTATGTGGAAGTCCATTGTGTGTGTGTGTGTGTGTGTTTGTGTCCCTGTTTGTCCCTCCTCTGACCATTGCTTGGCAACCAGTGTTGGTTGTTTTTACATGCTATAACCTAGCAGTGTGGCAAAAGATACTAAAAGAATAGACACCAAACTAAAGATAAGTGCTGAGGCTGATTTGTTTGAGTAAAACCCTTCAAATATTGAGACAAATAAAAAATAAAGAAATATCTTGAACTATACTATTTAATGTACTATTTCCTATTTTAAGACAAACAATGGCATATACTTTGAGTGAGAGTTGATTGATATTTTCAGCATGTTCAGTGACTAGTTAGACCATATTCCTTCATGGAGAAAAAAGACCCAAAAGAAGCTTTTTCAGAACGAAAATATGAGAAATAAAAGAAAAAATATAAAATAAAGCCACAATACTCACTTAAGGCCAGTTACAATTTCAATGGCAGAGTTGAAGTTTCCAATAATAAGACAATATGAAGCTAATCTGAGGATACAGGATAGTATGGCTTTTCTGTCATCATGTGTTGGTTGGGTAATGATTAAATGGGTAATCCAACTGCTGACCTGTAACAGAAAAGGAAACACTATTTCATTGAGCTGTTTATTCTGGAACAACTGATAAAATACACACTGTACACCACAAGCTGCATGCTAGAAGATAAAAAAAAAACAATAGGCGCAGGCGTGGCTGTGTGGTAAGAAGCTTGCTTCCCAACCACAAGGTTCTAGGTTCAGTCCCACTGTGTTACAACTTGGAAAGTGTCTTCTACTATAGCCTCAGGCCAACCAAACCCTTAAGAGTAGATTGGTAGATGGAAACTAGAAGAAACCAGTTATATATATATATATATATATATATATATATATATATATATATATATATATATATATATATATACATGTATATATATGTATACGTTTGTGAGTATCTGTTGCCCCACCACCACCAACTGCCATCACTTGACAACCAATGCTGGTGTGTTTATGTCCCTGTAAATTAGTGGTTCAGCAAAAGAGACTGATAGAATAAGTACTAGGCTTACAAAGAATAAGTCCTGGAGTCGATTTCTTTGACTAACACCCTTTAAGGCGGTGCTCCAGCATGGCTGCAGTCAAATGACTGAAATAAGTAAAAGAATAATTTGCAAGTGAATATTGTTAGATGGTGAAGGGACATGGCTTAGTGATTTGGCTCTTGGTTGTAAGGTTGTGAGTTTGATCCTCAGTGGCACATTGTGTACTTAGGCAAGACACTTTATTTCACATTGCTCCAGTCCACTCATCTGGTAAAAATGAGTTGTACTTGTAATTCAAAGGGCCAGCATTGTCACATTCTTTGTCATGCTGAAAATCTCTGAGACCTACATTAAGGAAATGTGTGCATGTCTGTGGAGTGTTCAGCCACTTCCACGTGAATTTCACCAGTAAGTTGTTCCATTGATCAACTGGCACCCTTGTTGTTGTAGCTGACAGAATGCCATTGATTGATAACATGTACCATGCTTTTGCTAATTGTTTTTAGCTACCTATGTTGTTGTGAGTAAGCGTAGACACTCTCCCAATCATCTGGCCCTTAACTCAATAGTAAAACATCCAGGATGTGACAGAGTATTTGTCTAGTACTCATTTCAGTTGAGTAGACTGGAGCAATATGAAATGAAGTGCCTTGCTGAAGGACATACTGCCAGGTCCAAAATATCAAATGCATGATGTTTTATGATCATGAATCTGACACCCTAACTACTTGGCCATGTGCCTTCACTGTGACATACATCACACACTATAAAGCATACCAGTATACCATACATCACATGGCATACAACAAACTGTAAAATACATGAAATATATTTGCCACTTAAATGTGGCTAAACCCTAAGGGTGAATGCTACTGTAGCTTTTAGCCCCAGGAGAACATCTCCTCCAGCTGCCTATTGACACACTTTCTGTGCCCTGTTGGTATTTGTAAAGGGAAGTCATCCTTCCCATCGTCAGTCTGACTTGATACACATGGACCCGGGTTTCTGGGTATTTACCTTTGTCAGCATATGACAATCACCGATCTTCAATGTGAAGGGCTCCCAATGCAAATACATATATCCTTTTTCCAGTGACGAAAATTCACAAGCAATGTTAAGTCTCTGAACGAGGTATAAACAGTAACTGCCCGACAACGTGAAGTATATATATTAGATACACGAGTTATCACATATTACATGCCATACAGTATACATAGAATTTATGCCACATATATATATATATATATATATATATATATTAGGGCATTACTATATAGAATAATGCCTCATGCTAAACTACCATAATAAACACATTTTTACCGAATGCGAGGAAAATGCAACTCTCAAAAACTGGCCTCTTTGATATATAGTTAAGTCTGTTTTTAAGAGGCCAGTTTTTGAGAGTTGCATTTTCCTCGCATTTGGTAAAAATGTGTTTATTATGGTAGCTTAGTGTGAGGCATTATTCTATAGTAATGCCCTTATATAAATATAAATAAATATATTCTAGGGATAATGATGGATTTTTCCCTTATGAGTTTGTTCATGCTAGCTACTTGATAAAATTCTTGTAAAAGATTTTTATCCTATTATTGAATTAATTAAATATATATATACATACAGACATATATGCTGGTGACATATAAAAGGCATCCTTGCCAGTGATATGAAAAAGCTACCCACTACCCTCTTGGAGTGGTTGGTGTTAGAAATGACATCCAGCTGTTGAAAACAACCCCAAATCAGACTGGATCGTGGTACAGCTCTCTAGCTTACTAGTTACAGTGAAACCATCTAACCTATGCCAGCATGGAAAACAAACGCTGAATGATGATGATGATGATGATGATTATATATATATATATATATATATATATATATATATTATATACCAAACACCATGCAATATGTTCTACACACAACAAAATATACACCATATATTATGCACTGTACAAAGTTTATCATTTTGGTCTTAAACACCCCTTGTTCTAAAAGGCATTTTGGGTCAACAAATTCTTTATGTAAATATTATTCAGATTGGTGTTTGGAAGTGCTGGTGGAGGTAGTCAGTGACCGATGTTGATGCAATAGTAATTGTGTTGGTGGTGAGAGATAGTAGAAATAGTAGTAGCAGAAATTATTAGACTTAAAGTACCTTCAGCCAAATGATACACCCTACACTACAAATGATACACCCTACCATTTCTATCAGTGATAGAAATGGTAGACAACATTTCACTATGTTTTAGCTCAGAGGAGGTGAAGGTATTTGAAGGTTAACTTCCCTAACCTCAACTTCACAGATGTTAGTGCGCTTTCAGTTCTTAAAATCCATTTCAATCACTGCACCATACTCCACATAAAAAATACAACTTATACCGTATGCTATATGCCATGCACCTTACACATACAGTCATGCACCATACATCATAACCATGTTCCATTTGCTCTCTTATTATACAGGAGGCCTTATCACATGCAGATGATGGTTACTAAACCAGCAAACCATTCATATACAAGTCAACAAGCTAGACTATGTAAATAAATCATTTCCTCAAACCGTACTCACTGTCATTTTTGTTTTTAAGCAAAAAGATACTCTGAAAAATGATGGCATGTCTGCATCATATCTGATTCTAAGTCTGCTCAGTTAGGATTGACTGGGGACTGAACATCAACAAGTCCTTGAAATGGTTTCAGTTTCAATTCATAGCTATTTGAATATCTACTTATATTGAAGGCAGCAAGCTGGCAGAAACATTAGCTTGCCGGGTGAAATGTTTAGTGGTAGTTCGTCTGTCTTTACGTTCTGAGTTTAAAATTCTGCCAAGGTTGACTTTGCCTTTCATCCTTTCAGAGTCGATAAATTAAGTACCAGTTGCATACTGGGGTTGATCTAATTGACTTGCCCCCGCTCCCAAAATTTCGGGCCTTGTGCCTAGAGTATACTTATACCATTAATCTCCTTGAAAATGTTTATCTTCCTTGTCACCTATTTGCTCTTGTCTTCTCTTCGACAACTGTGCAATAACATAGCAAGTAGGAACAATTGAACATCAAATGGTTGATCAGCTTTTAACAGTGAATCTAATTCCATATCCATCCACACAGAATCCTGCTTATATGTGATATATTTAAATATACTTGCATGAACACTATCTTCAGCATATGGACATTGAGTTTTGGAAAAAGTTATATACACACATACACACAGATATGCAATGTGTGGAAATGTACACATGGATTGGACAGAAAATAATGCAAAAATAGTCATAACTTCCTTTATTAACTGAGATAGGGCATTCAAATTGCACATGTTATTACAGTAGCTCCTTTTCTGTACTAACTCTTATGCTTCTTCATGGCAGACAACTAATGAGTTCTAAGCAGATGCAACCAACTTGCCATCACTGAGTTCTTGACAAAAGCAGGGTGCAGGCAGTTTGTATTAAAGAACCTTCCTTTTGTGGAATATTAAATTAAATTAATCAAACATAGCTGAATGGAAGAGTATAGTTTGGGCTTTTTTTACTGGAGGTCTGGAACCATATATGAGGTAGATGATGCTTATAGCATATAAGTTTCCTAAGTGCTCACGCATCTAATTATTAACTTGGCTCAATGTTGCTTAACTTTGTTTATCAAATAAGAACCAATATTTTCCTCTTGATATGGCCATAAGTAAAGAGATGAAAAATCCTGTATGCAAAGAGATGGGAGGGTCATGGCTAGGCTGTCATTGATTATAAGTTTGCTTGATCAGGGTTAATTAACATGTTTGAAGTTAAGTATACTAAATCAGTGACATAAAACTCATTCATCATCGTGCCACAGACAGAATGTGAACTTCCATCATTTCAGCTGGTTTACCTTGTAGTTGTCAACTCAGCTGTCAATCAATGCTGTCTGTCAACTTCTGTCAAAAAGTGTGACTAAAAATAGTAACAGCAACGGAAAAATTTCGATTTGATCATAAGATTGGCTTCCAATAAATATATACATAAAATGTGTGTGTGAGTGTGTGTGTGTGTGTTGTGCATGTGTGTGTATATGTATGTGTGTGTGCATGCACGCCTGTGTGGGAAGATCAAACCTCACGAAGTTACAAGTAGGAACAATCTCAGCAGATGGAGAACAATCATTAAAAGTCAAGAACACAAGCACCTCTTGCCATTGTGACCTTTGACAAAGCTGTGGAAACTTGCTTGGCCTTTTGATGCATATTTCAGATTAAATATCTATCAACATTAACCATTTCCAAATGCTCAAACGTGTGTGTGTGTGTGTGTGTGTGTGTGTGTGTGTGCGTGCGTGTATACATATAAGAGATTTTAAAAAGAGATTGTTCATAATATAACAGCAAAAGTTGGTTTTATATAATTTTTCTTTTTCTGTTTGAAAACACTGCAACCCTCTAAAAAAATTTTTCCTTCCATTAGATTCCAACAGATCTTGTTGACAAAATAATGCAGCAGTAAATTGCATGGCATATATTGTTACCATAATTTGTAATACAAAAATAACCAAACAGAAAATTTTGTGTGCACATATGTGCAAAACAAAGTGCAGAAAATAGTTCTTGAATAACAAAGGTAAAGAAAAATAGTATTCTATTGAAGCTGAAAAGCTGTAACGAATCAACAGACAGTCATCTGATGATCATGAGATGACTGTCTGATGATTGGTTACATGAAAATGAGTAGCAGTTTGTGAAATCTTTTCAGTTTCAATAAAACATAAATAAATAAATAAATACATATATACATGCATACATAGATGGACAGACAACATCGCTTCTAACATTGCATGCTACCAGAAACACATGCAACTACACAATCTCCAACTCTAACCTGTAATTTTTAAAACTCTACCAACTGCCCTCAAGGAAGAACCTGCCTCTCTAGGGCTGTATTCTACAGAGCCACCCTCACACCTGATGGTATCACAAAGCACTACACGGGCATGATGTCTAATGATGTCAAGGGAAGGTACACACAGCATATGCATTCACTTAGATGCAGAGACAGAGAGAATTCCACATTTTTCTCTCATTTCCTTTGGGGACTTTATGACCTCTGAAATGAAACTGCCAGCATTAAAAGTATCATCATTGACAGGGTTTCAATTTACTTCGTGCCTACAATTATTGGCTCTGTCTCTGTGAAAAACTGCATCTTCTACACCAACCTGCAGTATCTATCAGCAGGAAATATGAACTATCTTACTTGCGACCATCAGAAGTATGTTCCCTTGGTGAACTTCAAGCTCCTGGCTGCCAACAACCCACGTATATCACCTTAACATTAGCTGCACCTTGGTACTGGCTTCCAATAAATAAATGTTAAAGTTCCTAACCACTGATGCCTGCACAGAGTGTAGGTTGGCCTTCCAGCCTTATGCATCCCCTGTAACCTCATTCATTTGTTTCCATATACATGGGTGTGCATGTGCATACACAGACACACACACATACATACATACAGACAGAAAGACAGAGACACATACACACACTCACCTATGTACATATGGTTTTCCTCTCTTTCTTTCACCCTTTAATGCTACCAAACCTCAGTCCAAAAGCCCAATTCCACCACAGCAGTACAGTTGCAACAATACTGGCATGCACCGGATATGCTCACACAAACATAAATAACAAAAGCATGAATATATATGTACATGCATTTGCACACCAGATAAAATCATATATATGCATATGTGTTCTTCTAGACAAATATACCCACATTCGTACATACACATATAAATTTCAGGAATGTACATACTCATGTTCACCAATCAGGTATATGCATACTCACCCTTACATGTATCCTGAACACATATGTGCACACTCACATACACAGCAGGCACTAACACACATTAATTTGTGCACACACACACACACACATACAACTAATACACACACAGAGCTGATATGCACAACTGACATATATACACTCACGTATTTGTGCACCTAAGTAGTCACATATGGCTGATACACATCTGCACCCATACATATACACACCCTAGCAAATATGCAAACATACACCAGTGAACCGATACCATCAGTTCTCCCCTGCATGCCAGATTAGACACATGTGTACCCCACCACATAGTACACATACATAAGCATCAGACACCCTCATCTATGCACTTGTACAGCTGATATACACACACACACACATATACCCCCTTGCTGTTTATGGATTTGGTGTTCTGCAAGTCCCTTCAGAGACCAGCTAGATGGCAAGATGCTACTAGCTTCCTGTCCAGCCACGTAGTCCAAAACATTCTCCTTTTTAATGCATTTGGTGTTGCTAGAATGTCAATCTCACTTCTAATAACGCCATGTGACCCACCTTGACCAGCCCTGTTTCTGGTAGCTATCTTGGACTTTCTAAATTTCTCCATTTGGCTGCTTAAGCCTGATGAGCTAGGCTTCTGTGAGGCCTATGATGCTTTAAGTTGCATGGAGCCAAATCAAACTGCTTTAAATTATAATAATAATAATAATAATAATAACGGTTTCAAATTTTGGCACAAGGTCAGCAGGTTTGGCAGAGGGGTTGAGTAAAAAGAAATCGATTCTAGTGTTTAATTAGTACTTATTTTTATTGACCCCGAAAGGATTAAAGGCAAAGTCAGCCTCAACAGAATTTGAACTCAGAATGTGAAGATGGATGAAATATTGCTAAGCATTTTGCCCAGCATGTTACCAATTCTGCCAGCTCAATAATGTATGTATGTATACATGTGTTCATGCATGTATGTATGTGTTGATTGACCAAAAGTAATAAATTAGTGAACTTATGCATACATAAGTGTAGAATATTCAGTATTCTGCAGGGTGTCCACAAAGTCTGGGTACATGGGGATTAATGCATACTTTAAGAAATTATTTCTTATATTCAATTGTTTATGTAACGATTTTATTTACTCCATGTACCCAGACTTTGTGCACACCCTGTATAATACATTATAACTGGAAGGCTGCTCAATTTAGAGTTGCAGGTTTCCAATCACTCAGCTGGTAATCTATGCCTTGAAGTATCAGTTGTTTGAATATATTTTGAAATTATATGGAAGTTATGAAGGAAACACTTATCTTTATGCTCTTGTGGTTTGGAAAAAAAATAACTTTACCAGCAACACATGCAAAAATGTCTGCTTCGTGCTCACGTTTTTAATTTGACTTTGGGCTCTTGTGGGAATATTTCAAACGTCTTAAATTTCATACAAGCAAGACAACTCTAATAACTTTTCTCATGAAATTGCACTATTGTTTAAGTAATATCTACAAATAATATTTTTTAAATAATGAATGTGTGTGTGTGTGTATGTGTGTGTTTTGCATGCATCTGAATATCAGTACATACCTATTCACATATATACATTTACACATACACACATGCATACACATACACACATTTGTGTACTTGAGTGTGTGTATATACACACACATACACACACAATTATATGCATGTACACATGCATATATATTTGCATACATATGTATACATATATATATATACATATGTATATGTATATATATATATATATATATATATATATGATGTACTTATATTAATTAAACACATATTAATTAAACATTTCAAAACCAATACTTTTTTTTTCTGATCTGAGACAAAATTCAAGAAATCTTTCATGATGTTTACATGATGTTTACATTATCTTTCATGATGTTTACATGAAAGATAATTAATCCCAATCATACAAGGTGCTAATAATGCTATTCTTTTGTTTAAACTGTTAGCAGAATTTTGTATTTTTTGCTCAAAAAATGGTCACACAGAACTTTTGATTTGAAGCTACTGTTTCTGTTTGACTTTGCCATATGTACTATTGACCAAATAATTTTGAATTTCTGAGGATTTGTCTCATGCATGAACCATATAAATTTTGATGAAGATTTAACACATTTTTTCATCAGAGCTGAAAATTGAATACTTGTACTGATAAGACAGGATTTTGAATGTTTGTTCAGTTGCTCCAACATATACTTTAGTTTCATTTCTGCTGTTTATTTCTACTTTGGCACTGTATGTAATTGGCAGTTACTATCTATTGGGTAGCTCTTACAAAATCTGAAGTTGCCAGCTTTTAGCCATCTTTTTCCATTCAACTTTGCAGCATGATAACCTTTGATGTAACAATTTAGACTTTTACAAGCCAAACTTGGTCAATGCCAGTGCTTCCTGACTGGCTCCCATGCCGGTGGCATGCAAAATGTACCATTCAAACGTGATTGATGCCAGTGCCTCCTGTGTCGGTGGCACGTAAAAAGCACCATCCAAACATGATCAATGCCAGGGCCATCTAACTGGCTCCTGTGCCGATGGCACATAAAAGCACCCACTACACTCTGAGAGTGGTTGGTGTTAGGAAGGGCATCCAGCTGTAGAAACATTACCAGATCAGACTGGAGCCTGGTGCAGCCTGCTGGCTTGCCAGACCTCAGTCAAACCATCCAACCCATGCCACCATGGAAAACAGATGCTAAATGATGACGACGATGATGATGATGAATGTGTATTCTTGTGCAAGTGAGTTCATATTTCCCCTTGTCTTTGCTGGTTTGTAAACAATGGCTTCCTAACATTATCATTGGTTTGCAGTCCAGAGTGAAAGGATCTCTGAGCTTGATATATCTTGATGTGTTGTGCAATCTTTAGAAACAAAAGATTCATTAAAGTGCCATTTGTTTCCAGTTCCCCACATAAAAAATGTTTGTTGTTTGATAGACTGAGAAATTGGTAAGTGGGAGTTGCTATCAGGAAAGGTATGCAGCCACTGAAAACCTCAATACACACTTGTCTAATCCATGCAGGCATAGAAAAGTAGACATTAAAATGTTGTAATGATTAAGATATGTGTATGTGCATGCATGCTTACATACATACATATATAGTGCTGTGTGGTTGAGAGCTTTGATTCCCAACCATGTGGTTCCAGTTTCAGTACCACTGAGGGACATCTTGAGCAAATGTCTTCTACTATGGACTTGGACCAACCTAAGCCTTGTGAATGGATTTGGGGATCTCATAGACTGAAACTGAAAGAAGCCTGTCATATGTGTGTGTGTGTGTGTGTACATATGGGAGCGTGTGTATGTGTGTGTGTGTGTGTGTGTGTGTGTGTGTGCAAAAGGGTGTACATGTGTGTATGTGTGTATGTGTGTATTTACTCTTATCTTCATATAATGTGATGATTATAAATGAATCTCACTATCATAAAAGCAATGTTTGTTTCTAGTTTACTTTGAAAGACGTGTGGCCTTGGGGGAGGTGGGGGGGGATATTACTTTGCTAGAAAACAGGTAAGCATTGAAAACAGGAAGGGTATCTGGCCATACAAACTTTGCCTCAACAAATTTTGTTCGATCCGTGCAAGCATGGAAAAGTGGACGTTAAAGCAATTCTGATGGCATGAAAATATGATTTGTTAATGGTCGTTGCATATATCTAAATAACTAGAAATTGACAGCACTGAGTGTTGAATTTCATGTTGGAATAAACATCTCTCATTGCTTACTATCAGTCAGTATTTGTGTAATATATTCAAAGTTGCCCTATATATATATATATATATATATATATATATATATATACATACATACATCATCATGTATGTATATATGATGTTCAACATACACATACAGTATATACATGTATGCAGTTGACATTATATATATCAAAACACACTTATACATTCACATTTATGTTTACAATGCAGCTATACACATGTATGTGCTAATGACTCAAACATATTTATGTATTTAAGTATACTCATGTAAACAGATATACATACATGCATATATATACAGAGGTATATATAGGTGCACACAACCAAAGACATACAAACACATATACTGTTATAACTCCTAGCTCACATGTATGCACACATATAATTGACACATGTATACACATAGAACATACTTATATAAACAAGAATTTCATGACAATACTCATACTCACAAACACATCTATAGATACACCCCAGCACTGGTTGAGATTATATAATAATATTCATATCAGCCATTACTTGCAAGACTTGCAGAAGCATTCTTGGCAGAGTCATGGGACTATTTTAGACAGTTTGTAAACACACGTCACTGTAGTTATGTGAATAGGATATGAACAAAATTGTGTATATACGAAAATTATCAAAATTACAAGAGATGATGTATTGTGTTTATCAAATATTGATATACAAAAATTTTTGCATATAAACAAATACTGAAAATGACTCAGAATGTGTCTGTTTACTTAATCCTCTGGCAAGCCAAATTACTTTGGTGAAATTTTCAAAACATTCGCAGTTTTCATGGTTATGTAAATTCTACAACTATGACATATACAAAGCTATTCAAGATTATTCAAGACAGGTCACTGTTCATTCAAGAGAGCAAACAGAAGAAAAAGCATGACAAGGGACATATAGGGAATAAGGTGAACAGGGAGGGAGAAATGGAAAAGGGACAGCAATAAGGACTAAATGCTGGAAGAGATAGGGCAATGAAAGGTGAAGTGATGGATTTGCAATAGAATAATGTACCTTGACAATGTGTAGAGTGAGCTATATCAACAAAGAGTGATAGGGAAGCAATTAAGGTGAGTGACCTCATATTTAAATTCCTAATTACAGATTTTACAAATCCTCTTATTAGTTCTCTATGCTTTGTGAAGAACAATGAATTTTAGTTATCCATGGATGTTTCAAGATAGTTTTAATTTTCTTTAAATGAAATTGTCTTTATTTTTCATTGGAAGAAAGTACATGAAACACTTGTACTGTGTACTTTTAAGTTATTCTTGCCTAAATTTAAACTGTTGATATCAGTTTTTTTTGTTTTTCTTCAACAAATAAATAATTTGACTGATTTTTACACATGTATAAAATGTGTCACACACACATATATACATATTGTGTGTATAATAATTTCTATAGTAAATACAAAAGCAGTGTACAAGCAAGGCAACCTCAGTAATCCATCCAGACACTTATCTGTATGACCAATGCACAAGACCTGAAGGGGAGACAACTTCATATCCCAAGCACCTTAATGGTGTAATTTAACTGAAATCTCAGTTAATTAAGCATTCAGGGAAAGAGAAAAATTAATATGATCTTTGGCTGGCATGGTAAAAACTCAAAACATATTTTGGGCCTATAAGATTACCTCAACAAATTAAAGTCATATGTTATGTGATTGATAGTTTGGCTGAAATATATCCAAAGTTATTTCCTTACTGCAAAGATTACTCTCACATCCCACTGTATTCTATATTTTTAATTGTTCTAATTGATTAAAATTCTAGGAATCGACTACTCTATTATTATTCACCAGTGTTAGTAAGATTGCTATGGTTATTTTTTCTCACCAATTTCTTAGTTCAATGCATTTAAATATGACTGGTAATTTGTTTTACTAAATCATGGCTGTATTTTATTTTATTAACACTAAAAGGATAAAATGCAAAGTTAACCACAGCAAGATTTGAATTTAGGAGAAATGTAGGGGATTGGCTGAAATATTAGAGCAAGTCTGTTGAACATATTGCCTGCATGCTGGAACCTGCCCATGGCAATTCTTCATCCAGCCTCTTGATCAATTCAATTACAAGATTTATTATTATTATCATTATTTGAATTTTAAAATATTTCATAAAATATATATCTCACTAGTATGAATTCAGAGTTAGAAGAAACCAATTCTGATTAGTCAAACCAGTGCACCTCAGGGAAGCTTTTGTTATTTCTGTCAATGAAAATGAAACTTACAAATCAATTCTCATACTAAATGATGTGATCAATTTCCCCTCCACTTTGTCTATATATGCTAAGCTAAGAGAAAGTTCTTTCTTTTTCAAATGTACGCATTAAGTTCGTTAGAATGGATTTCAAGGATATTGAAAGGTTTTGTAGTTGTAAGAGTGCAAATTTTCTATCAAGCATGAACTTTCCAAAAACTGCTTGCATTAATTTGAACAATTTCTGTCTTTGTCTCACCCAAAGGATTCTTACTAAATAGATATGCTGATCAGCCTTTCCCACTCATCTCTACACAAAACTTTCTAATAGTTCATCACCTTTCTTTTCTTTTGTGTTAATAAAGTTATAACTGTATATTGGTCTCTTTATTCATTTACATTGTTCATAGGGGTGTTTTAAGAATAATTGCCCTGTCTAGCTCATGAGATCTTGTCTATGTTTCATTCTGGCCTGCAGATCCAAACAACTTTGATACCCTTGGGTTAGAGAGTTTATCAAATGTTTTGTGATATTTAATTTTAACTCTTTATTTCTATGTTCAATGTCATCATAGTTAACCTTATTTAACTGATTCCTTCTGGGGTCAATTAAATAAAGTATTACTTGTATACTGGGATTGATTGAATAGGCTAATCTTTCCATTCATAATTTCTGGATGAGTGCCTATGTTAGAAATTTAAACATCAGAAAAAAAATGTGATGTATTTAATTTGGCAT
Organism: Octopus bimaculoides; assembly: GCF_046866305.1. Lineage (NCBI taxonomy): Eukaryota > Metazoa > Mollusca > Cephalopoda > Octopoda > Octopodidae > Octopus > Octopus bimaculoides. The sequence goes on from NC_142929.1 coordinate 91,077,988, forward strand.
TTTGCATTCTGAGTTTGAATCCTGTCAAAGTCAAGATTGCTTTTACCCTTTTGAGTTCAATAAAATGAAGCATCAACTTAGCACTGGAGTCAAAACTAACCATCTCCATTGAAGTTCTGATTGTGAGCCTATATTAGAAATAATTATTACATAAAATATGTTATTTGTTAATTATTTTTAATTATGTTAGTTTAAGAAGCATCAGTTCTCTTTATTACGATAATAAAATATCTTACATAGATTGGACAATACAGGACACTACAAACATTTAAGAATTGTCATTTAGTGAGTCTTTTTAGCTTTTTTTAAAAAAAATATACGTTTAAAAATATATATATTTAAAATTTTTTCTACAAAACTTGGAATATTACCAATGGTTTACACCTAATTCCAGGGTACACCAGTCTACACCTTTGTATTTTTTCCAGGAAAGTTTTTAAGTAGGGCCGCTCACTCGCAACTTCCTTCCTACTTCCTTCCATCTTTCCTCATATACTCTTCTAGACAGGTGTCTTCTCTCCAGCCCTATCTTGCTTTCCAGGTGGTACCTGAAATAGTACAGCATTCCAGGGCCGGAGATGAAGGTTCCTGTCTTCATACCTTGCATTCGAGTTCTCCATGCACACTCTTTCATAACTGCGACTGTACATAGAAAACAAGCCTCACCTTCCTTAGGTAGTCCGGTGGGCGGTGCATTCTTAATCACAGACTCAGCCGATAGCTGTACTCTTCCTAGGTGCGACAGCACGTGTTCGACGTAAATTGTCATCTCCGAAAGATGGGTGCACTGAACAAGAGCGTGCAGGATGGTTTCCTTCTCCTGCCCGCATCTTGGACATTCGGGTGGCACTGAAATCCCGTGCCTGGACAATTTCTCGTGGACAGGTAAAGCATTCCTGAAACACTGCCAATTCAGGGATCTTTGGTAATTATCCAAATACCCCGCCCTGAAAGTGTTCCGAAACAGGTTGGATAGCTGGTTCTCATCGAGCCCCAGTGTCTCTCCTAGCACGTCGTCACTTTTAAACTCTACCAACCCTTTGTAAAACGCAGAGGTGGTATTCCCGCTGCCGGCCTTTCCCGCCTTGTGGATTAGCTCAAGTGCCTGCCGGCATTCCTTTTGCCATTCAGTCGATTTCTGTCTTTTAATTAAACCGGGTTTAAATCCCTCTAGAGAGGCTGGTCGTGGAAAGAATTCCTCGGCGAGCAAATTCCACACCCGACCACCATCCAGGTAAGACCAGAGATGCCTTAGTCTCAGTGCATATTTGCACATCAACAACCACGGCATCCCTAGGCCACCCTTTAACGGTTCCTGACAGCACACGGAGCGCCTCACAAGCGGCTTTCCCCTCCACAAAAAGCGGAAGAGAATCCGAACCAGCTTGTTTAGCCACAAATCAGGGCAGGGGACGACGGTGAGGCGGTAGGTGATAACTGACGCAATAAACGTCTGCACCACCTCCGCCCTTCCTTTCAGGGACAGCGCCCTTCCAGACCAAGTCCGGGATAGCGCTTCTACCCTGTTCGTCACCTCGCTCCAATTTTTCTCCGTCTGGGAGTCCGGACCAAACCAAACTCCGAGCAACTTAACAGGGCCATCCGTCCAGTGTCCAACAACACTGGACGTTATCGGCTTGCTGCTCCAGGTGCCGAGCCGCAAACCTACAGACTTGTCCATGTTAACTTTTGCCCCTGCCACCGTCTCGTATCTTCTGATTGCCTCTGCTACGCGAGGTAGCTGAGTCATCTTGGATACGGTGATGGTGACGTCATCCGCATACGCCGAAACACCTTTACCACATCCGATTTCATTAGTGGTGCTTCCCAACTTCTCCAATCTCCGCAGCAATGGCTCAAGAGACAGAACATACAGAAGCGGAGACGGGGCACCTTTGACGGACTGAACGCCTGATCTCAAACGGCTCCGACAGGTAACCGTTCACCTGAACCGTGGATTTGATGCCACCATAAATGGCCTTGATCCAACCGCGGAAATCCGGGCCTAGCCCAGCCGCCTCAAGGACTGCCGCCAGGTACCGATGGTCAACCCTATCGAAGGCCTTACTTTGGTCTAAATGGACCAATGCCCCACCTCTACCGGAAACTTTCCCCACCCTGTCTAAGGTGTAGCGTAAGAGATGAAGATTGTCCTGGATCGACCTGCCAGGAATGGCACATGTTTGCGCCCTCCCGACAAGCTTATCCGCGACAGCCGTCAACCTTTTTGCTAGCACCTTGGCCAAAATCTTTAACTCTACATTCAGTAGAGTTATGGGCCTGAAATTACTGATATGGTCCCCCTTGCTCGGGTCTTTTCTGACCAGCGTTACCACTCCCCGACTCACAGAGCAGGGAATTCTCCCATTCTGTTGCCATTTCGTGTACACGCCAGCCAGCAAGTGTCCGAACAAGTCCGGCATTGTACTATAAAATTCGTAGGGCAGACCATCCAGTCCCGGCGACCTGTCCCGCGCGCTCTCTGCCAGTACCTCTTTGACCTGTTTAAGAAGCATCAGTTGTGGTGTGCAAGAGAGACGATTGTGCTGGTATGGTCATGTGACAAGAATGGATGAGGATAGGTGTGTGAAAAAGTGCCACACCCTAGCAGTTGAGGGAACCTGTGGAAGAGGTAAACCCAGGAAGACCTGGGATGAAGTGGTGAAGTACGACCTTCAAACTTTAGGCCTCACCGACTAGTAACCGGAACCTTTAGAAATATGCAGTATGTGAGAAAACCTGGCAAGCCAAGTGAGAGCATAATCTGTGGTCTCTGCCAGAAGTGTAGCCAGCTCACTTATTCGTATCTTTATTTCATTGGACACTAAACTCTGCTTGTGAAGACCTGTTGAGGCAAGTGAATTTGAAATCGAAAGTGAACCAAATTCGATGACTGGCACCCATGCCAACCTCTCCTTCATTGGACACTAAACTCTGCTTGCAAAGACCTGTTGGGGCAAGTGAAATCGAAATCATAATTGAACGTTATTCAATGACTGGCACCTGTGCCAGTGGAATACTAACACCACCGTCCAAGCGTGATCATTGCCAGAGCAGCTGTCTGGCTTCCATGCTAGTGGCACGTAAATAACACCATTTGAGCGTGATCGTTAGCAGCGTTACCTTACTGGCATTTGTGCCGGTAGCATGTTTAGAAAATCATTTGAGCAAGGTCATTGCCAGTGCCACTGGACTGGCTCCTGTGCAGGTGGTACATAAAAGACACTATTTTGAGCATGACTGTTGCCAGTACCGTGTGACTGGCCCTCGTGCCGGTGGCATGTAAAAACACCCACTACACTCTCAGAGTGGTTGGCATCAGGAAGGGCATCCAGCTGTAGAAACTGTCAGATCAGATTGGAGCCTGGTGCAGCCATCCGGTTCACCAGTACTCAGTCAAATCGTCCAACCCTTGCTAGCATGGAAAGCGGACGTTAAATGATGATGATATTTAACGAGCTATTTTGTATATAGTAGGCATTCTAGGATACTTTTGCCCCATTCATTCTTATTAGGGGACTGTTTTACTTTATTTTCATCCCTGGCCATTAAATTAGTTAAGAATATTTCAGTATAATTTGATCTCAGAATCAAGATGAAACTGCAGAAAAAACAAAAACAAAACACAAAAGAAAAAATAACCCCCAAAAACAACAACAATAAACAAAAAAACTACATTGTGTCTTTCTATTCACTTAATTCAAGCTTACATCAATATTAGAATTCATTTCTTTTTCCTTGAATCTAAATTAGCTTAATTGTTTAACTGAATCTGTTGTTGCTTTAGTTTTTATTTCTGTATTGGTTCTGAGCAAAATCATAGTAATGCTCTCAGGAATTTGAAATTAAACTTGACTGTGGCCATGCTGGTGCACCACTTTGAAGAATTTTTTAGACGAATGAACCTACCCCAGTACATATTTTTTAAAAATCTCGGTACTTATTTTACCAGTCTCTTTTTGCTGAACTGCTAAGTTACTGGGACTTAAACAAACCAATAGTGGTAGTGGGGCCAAATATAAATACAAACACACACACACATACACATGACAGACATCTTTCAATTTCCGTCTACTAAATCTGCCCACAAGTCTTTGGTTGGCTTGAGGCTATGGTAGAAGACACTTGTCTAAGGTGCCTCCCACACAATGGGACTGAACCTGGACCTATGTGGTTGGGAAGCAAACTTCTTACTACACAGCCACACCTGTACCTATGATGTTTAATATATATACATAGGAGTAATATTACTCAATGTAGTTCTCAGGGTGAGTCAGCATGGCACAGTATGTGACAAAGCTGGACCTTTGAAGTACAGATGCGAGTCATTTTTGCTAACTGAGTGGACTGGAGCACTGTGAAAAAATAAAGCATCTTGCTCAAGGATACAATGCATCACCAAGGGTTGAACTCATGACCTTACAATCATGAGCCAAATACCCTCACCACTGAGCCACATACCTTCACTATCCATATATTATTTTATTCTATTTCAGTTATTTGACTGCAGCCATACTGATGCACCACCCTTTAGTCAAATAAATCGATTTCAAGACTTATTCTTTGTAAGCCTAGTGCTTATTCTATCGGTCACTTTCCAAAGCCGCTGAGTTACAGGGACGTAAACACAGCAAGCAATGGTGGGGGACCAAACAAAGACACAAACATATACGTGTGTGTGTGTATATATATATATATATATATATATATATATATATATATATATGCTAGAAATAGATGCCGGCAAACAGGACACAGTCGGCAAACAGGACACAGTCGTGTGTCGATAAGCCAGCTGGAGGAGATGTCCTCCTGGGGCTAAAAGCAACAGTAACATCCACCCCTAGGGGTCAGCCACACTTAAGTGGCAATATACTACACTTTATCGTGCAGTTACTGTTAATACTTCATTTAGAGAATTAACATTGCTTGTTTTCACCTTTTCAATATCAGTGAAGAATTTCACTGGAAAAGAAGATATAAGGTTTGCCAGGTTTTTGTCTCTCTCACCAAGGTCATCAGCTGTCGAACGCCGACGAAGGGAAATAACCCTGAAATCCGGATACGTTCGTGCTGCTGGTCGAGGTGAGAGGGATAACTCCCTTGGCAAACAGGACACAGTCGTGTGTCGATAAGCCAGCTGGAGGAGATGTCCTCCTGGGGCTAAAAGCAACAGTAACATCCACCCCTAGGGGTCAGCCACACTTATGTGGCAATATACTACACTTTATCGTGCAGTTACTGTTAATACTTCATTTAGAGAATTAACATTGCTTGTTTTCACCTTTTCAATATCAGTGAAGAATTTCACTGGAAAAGAAGATATAAGGTTTGCCAGGTTTTTGTCTCTCTCACCAAGGTCATCAGCTGTCGAACGCCGACGAAGGGAAATAACCCTGAAATCCGGATACGTTCGTGCTGCTGGTCGAGGTGAGAGGGATAACTCCCTTGGCAAACAGGACACAGTCGTGTGTCGATAAGCCAGCTGGAGGAGATGTCCTCCTGGGGCTAAAAGCAACAGTAACATCCACCCCTAGGGGTCAGCCACACTTATGTGGCAATATACTACACTTTATCGTGCAGTTACTGTTAATACTTCATTTAGAGAATTAACATTGCTTGTTTTCACCTTTTCAATATCAGTGAAGAATTTCACTGGAAAAGAAGATATAAGGTTTGCCAGGTTTTTGTCTCTCTCACCAAGGTCATCAGCTGTCGAACGCCGACGAAGGGAAATAACCCTGAAATCCGGATACGTTCGTGCTGCTGGTCGAGGTGAGAGGGATAACTCCCTTGGCAAACAGGACACAGTCGTGTGTCGATAAGCCAGCTGGAGGAGATGTCCTCCTGGGGCTAAAAGCAACAGTAACATCCACCCCTAGGGGTCAGCCACACTTATGTGGCAATATACTACACTATATATATATATATATATATATATATATATATAAACTCTTGTAAGTTTAAAAATAATATATAATATAAATAGTCTTATAAGATGAACAGATATATGAAGTGAACAGCTGTATAAGATAAACAGTGATATGAATTGAACAGTTTTATGAGAAGATATGTGAATAAGATGAATTGTTTTATATAAGATAAGCAATTACATTAAGTAAGCAACTACATAAGGTGAATAGTTATATAATGTGAATATTAAGCAAAATTAAATGATTCTAATTTTACTTTTATTGAACATAAAATAAAAGTGTCACTGTAACATGCATATAAAGAGTGCCGAAAATATATGGAAATATAAATAGAGCAGAAGTATATAAATGAAACACCCTGGATACATGTTCCGTGCTTGTTCATTCACATGTTCAGTAATTTTGTTCCTTTTCAAAAGAAACTGTGCGTAGGTGTCCCACCTACACTGCTTCCAGGCCTGCCTATTTGTACATATCAAATATATCTTTTATGATCACATCAATATTTTGTTTTTGCCTTTTCTTTTTTAATCTAAATATTTTCCTGCCACTCACAGTAGAGTAGAAAAGTAAACTGCTAGCAAGCTAATTCTACAAGATACATATATATGATTCTTAATTGTAGCTATTTTATTTTGATTACATTACTAATGCTTTTGAGAAGCACATAGATGGAGGAATAAAAAAACTAGCTCATTGATTCTGTTCTCCAAGAGTCTATTTCTAGTCTAAAAATCATAACGGTTTTTTTTTTTTCAGTGCTGTCCTTTTCTCAGTAGCTGACACTGCTTAGAGAATTTTCAAAGAAACATACACTGAGAATGGCTTTCTGTAATATTTTCCATTTCCATAGGAGTATTGAACTCAATACATTAATTGTTTAGCATTCTGATTGTTCTGTCTAATGTAATGATTGTTTATTCACATTATTTTGAATAAATCCTGTATTGCCTTATAGATTTCAGATTCTTATGAGGTAACTGTTATTTTAAGAATGATATTGTAGGGTAGGCGTGAGGGGCCAGATCTGACAAGTTTGAACATAAACCAAGAAGAATATTTTGGCCTGGTATGGCTGGCTTAAATGCTAATGGGTTAAGCTCTTGAGAAGCAGTCAGTTATACAGGGCTCCCACTGCTTGCAACTGAATACTATACCAACACTATAACAGTGAGTTAACATTTGTCGGTCTAAATCAGTGAAAGTCATGACCATAGATACAATAATACTATCTAGTACCACAATACATAAGATGGAGCCTTTGGTTGGCAGCCTGCCACTAAAGTTAGTCATTTATCCTTTTGCCTTAGGTATAGGTATTCTTTATTGCATATGAAACACTGTCCACCAGATCAGTATCTTATCATTTTAAAATATCTTTCATCCTCACTTACTGCTATCATAGTGTTGTTCACTTTTATCTGTCTGCTTCTATTACAGCTTCAATTTTCATTCCACGTTAATCAATATGTTTCACACAACAATTTTCTGTCTCTAATTAACTAAATTATATGGCAACTTGCTCATTTATTTCTCAATTTCCAACTACAATAAATGGCTAAACACCTCAATTTTCTTACTAACTCAGTATTTACTGCTTCTGCTTCAAATACACCATCTGAACTGATCTTTATTACATTCACGTTACTTTCAATATGCATCTACTAATATATATTTTAAATCCCAAAGGCTGATATTAAAATTGAATTAATCGATTTTTTTATCTCGTCTTTCACAAAATAAATGATTATCCACATTTTCTATCCTTACAAAAGTATTTAGAAGAAATTAAAAAGTTATTTAGTTTCATTTAAATCTATTTAAAAAAAGAGAAGAATATGATTATTCTTCAAATTGTTTTAATATACAGAGAGAGGCAGTTTATGTATTCGGGCACACTTTGCCACCATGTTGTTTTGGGTTCAATTCCAACATGCAGCACTTTGGGCAAGTCTCTGTCTTCTTCTATAGCTCCAGGTTGACCAATGATTTGTGAGTGAATTTGGTAGACAGAAACTGTGTGTAAGCTTCTTTTATATGTGTGTGTGTGTGTGTGTATTTCACTGTGCTTGTGTTCCCATCATCATTACTTGACAACTGGTGTTGGTTTGTTTATGTTCCAGTAACTTAGAGATTTGGCAAATGAGACTGATGGAATTAGCACCAGACTTAGAAATAAGTATTAAGGGTTGGTCTGTTTCACTAAAAATCATTTGAGGTTGTGCCCCAGCATGGCCATGGTCCAATGGCTGAAACTAAGAAAAGATACAAGATAATAATCCCTACTACATGTAATGAGTGTTCTTTTCCTAGTTTGTCCCTATAAATGTAAATGTATATTAACAAATATCCGTTATACCCTTTGCTCAGAGTTTTGTGCTGCTTGGTGATCTTCAAGTAGCATGAAGAAATTCTTATTAAAAAATATTTATGAATTTATTCCTGATATTTATTATAATAAGGGAACGTACTTTGTACTCCTAGTTTGCAGGTCCATACTTGTTTACACTATGCAATTTAGTTGGCCTTTGTTTTGCTGTTATAATTTACCAGGTCAAACATGCTATTCTATATGATATATCTGTACCACTGAGAGAATCTATTGCAGCATTTCTGATTATTTGTTTGGTTCATTGTCCTTGAGTTGTTGAGCTTTCAGTAATACTGTCCACATATCTGAGGTTAAAAATGCTGAAAATAGCCAATCAAGAACATGAAGAAATATTTAAATCTCTCCAGGTATTCTATAAAACTTTCAACAGATGATAAATTCAATTTTATTATTCTTTGGAGGTAGATAACTTGTTCTCTCTAAAGGAAATCCTTGTGTAAAACTGCATCTTGGTACAATTTGGAGCAAGTAAAAATATTCAAACTAACAATACTTTTCAATTCATTCATGTTGTTTAATTTTAACCAAACCTAGGATCAAAGGTGCTACAAGTTTATTTCTTCAGACCTATCTAAAAATATATTAACCAATGCATCCTTCACTTTTTGGCATGAAATATATTTGACTGCTATTTCTAGCAGGTCATTCAATTATGCAGAGGCTCTTCTCTCACTCTCTCACTCTCTCTTTCACATGCACACACACACACACACACACACACTCTCTCTCTCTCACCCTTATTATTCTATATTACAGACATGAGTGTCCGGAATTTAAGCAAATCCAATGCAGTTCAAAATTTTATCCAATCTTTTTCATTGATAAATGAGTTCTATCTTCATAGAATGTATATTTACCAAGAGGTATTTAAGGATTGGATTTGAGATCAATAGCATTTGCAATTCAGAATAAATGCTTTCCACATGTTTAGCATCGTTGGTGGGTCTCTAGTCAGGAAGACTCACAAGAGTTGCTCAGGAGTGGCTGTGTGGTAAGAAGCTTGCTTCCCAACCACATGGTTCAAGGTTCAGTTCCACTGCATGGTACCTTGAGTAAAAGTCTTCTACTATAACGACAAGCCAACCAAAGCCTTATGAGTCGATTTGGTAGATGGAAACTGAAAGAAGCCTTTCATATGCATACACACACACACACACACACACACACACAAGTATATATATATGTATGTATATGTATATATCTATGCATGTGCATCTTTGTGTCCGTGTTTGTCTCCCATTTCCACTTGACAACCGGTGGTGTTGTGTTTACATCCTCATAAGCTTAAGACACTGATAGAATAAGAATCGGGCTTAAAAAATAAGTACTGGGGCTGATTCATCTGACTAACCATTCAAAACGGTGCCTCAGTATGACCACAGTCTAATGACTGAAACAGGTAAAAGATAAAATATAAAAGATACTCCACATCACTGTAGCAGTTATTGTAGTTTAGGAATGCTACATAAAAGTCTGTAATTCCTAAATGTCAGACCAAGTTTCCAGTTTGTAATTCATTTGACTGTATTAATATTCTACTGATTCATTCTATTCTGAAGTCTGTGCATCTTTGTTCAGTTGAGCTTCATACTGTAAATTACAAATAGCAAATGATGGAGTGTAATGCTGTGCAGTTGCTTAGCAGTGGTCATTTTTGCCTCACAACTTTGTGGCTGAATTCCTTTCATGTGTTGGGCCTCATGGAGGCAATGACCGAGACCTTTGGCATTGTCATGTTTGAGAAGACCCATCAAGCTGAGCAAAACCAGTCATGGCAGATACTGGTGTCACACAAATTGTCACCCATGCCAGTGGCACTTAAAAGCACCCCGGTGTCATGCAAATGGCACCCAAGCTAGTGGCACGTAAAAGCACCAATTACACTCACAGAGTGCTTGGCATTAGGAATGGCATTCAGCCGTAGAAAACAATGCCAAATCAGATTGGAGTCTGGTGCAGCCTTCTAGCATGCCAGCCTGGTCAAACTGTCCAACCCATGCCAACATGGACAATGAACATTAGATGATGATGATGATGATGATGATATATCTAATATAGGAGATGGAAGAAATTGTATCATCATTTGCATGTCTGCTGTAAATTGTATATCCATACTAACCACTACATCAAAGCAACATCACAACTCTGTCCTTCTAAAAGTGAGCAGCCAATGTTATAAACCGGTGACAAGCTGCCAGAATCGTTAGCATGCCAGGCAAAATGCTTAGTGGCACTTTGTTCATCTTCATGATCTTTGTTCAAATTCTGCCAAGGTCAACTTTGCCTTTCATCTTTTTGGAGTCAATAAAATAAGTAGCAGTTGAACAATTACTGGCCTTGTGCCAAAATTTGAAACTACCATTATAAACTAGTCCAGTCAACAGGGATGTCAGTTCACACAGTATCAACATAATATCAACAGAAATGTATATATATATGCATGAACATAGAAGATAGAAGTATCTTGCTATCTTTTCATTGATTAACATCTTTTAGGCTATTTTGTCAGGGATAGAGTAGTGACTCTTTATAATCAATTTCAATTGCACACAACACAGTACTACCAAATTTGGTGAGCTATTGGCAATTCAATTCAACAGCATTTACACCTGCATCTTACTGGTGTTAATTTCAAGGAAACTTTCTGTTTACTGTGCGGGTATGAAGGTCTACAAACAAATAACAGAGAGTGTGGAAAGAAGGAAAGAAAGAAGGAAAGAGGGAGGGGAGGAGAACAAGAAAGAAAAAAAAGGAGGGGAAATACAGCAAGTGAGTTAGAGTGCATAATTCACCCCATCACACATACTGATTTCTTTATTTGTTAATTGCAGGGCTCAATTTAAAAATTTTTTTTTTTAGAAATGAAGTAGTTCAACCAAAAATTGAGCTAATGTTGCAGATTTTGTTTCTTAGCTGCTTATGATTTTTCTCAGCATTCATATAAAATCCTTTTTAGATTTGTGAATTTAAGAGAAAAGTAATGTGAATTTAGAACACTAAAATTACTGTCACATTGTATGTTGTTTATTTTTTCTTTATTTTTTAACTTTTCATTAATTTTAATGAAATTGTCAAGTCAAATTTGAAATGATTTCTTTGAGAATTATGAGATTTGTTATTGATTTTAATATGAAGTTTAAGTACTTCACGGGAATTCTGAAATTTCTGTAGATAAGATGGTAAAACTAATAGCTGTTTACATGGTATTTGACTGCTGAGTCTGAATTCCCAATAGAATTATTGTCGTTGGCGAAGTTGATAAGTTCTATATTCCAATTCTAAGTGGGAAACTGAACTGTTTCAATGTAGATATTGTATGAAAAGTTCTATTAATATTTCGTATACTGACAAGATCAACAAGATGAAGTGTGTAGATTTGATGAACACAAAATAAATTGATAACTGTTGAAAGAACTGTAGCCATAGAAGTGAGCTGTAGAATGATTTCTAAAAAAAACTACTCAGGAACAGACATGGCTTAAAAATTTACTTCCTAACATCGTTATTTCTGATTTAGTCCCACTGTGTGGTTCATTGGGCAAGTGTCTCGGTTGCTCCAGGAGCTGACCAAAGATTTCTGAGTAGATTTGTTACTTTAATCTTTCCTTATCTAGCATAAAGCCACCGCTCTCTCTACTGTGGCCTTAATGAGTCGGAGAGGATCTTAGTCTTGTGAGCTACATGATGTCCTTCCTAGTACTGGTGCTATGAAAAAGAAGCACTCAATACACTATGTAAAGTGCTTGGCTTTAGGAAAGGCATCCAGCCATAGAAACAGTGCCAGCATAGAAACAACTGCAATACAAGATCCAATAAATAAATGCCTTTCCTGAGAGAATCTTTAATGAAAGTGAAGTAATAGAGCTACTGGGGGTTGGTGCAGTTCTTGGATCAAATCCGGTCAAACTGTCCAACACATGTCAACATGGAAGATGAACATTAAAAGATGATAATGAACCTATGGATATTTTAAACAGTACACTGTATTTTGATTACAGTTATCGAATGTACAACAAAATATAAATATTTCATTGATTCAAAGGCATAGTCATTAGTGTATTGGACAGAATGTCTTACAGTATTTGTTCCAACTCTGTGCATTCAGAGTTCAATTCTAGTTCAACACTGGAAAACAATAATGTTTCTTGCAAGAAGTGTGATTGACAGATGCTATCAGGAGTCAGAAAACCAGTGAGAACAAAGTTTCCCTCAGTTGATCAGAAGATCAACTGACACAAATACCACTGTCATTGACTCAGTGTGGATAATAGATTCTGTGGATGTTCTCTGATGAATGTCATTATTCTGTATACACCTGGTGTCACCTATACGATAACATAGAATTCTGTTTTTATTGTTGTTGACTTACTTCCATGATTCCTACTACATCTCTCTATCCTTCAATGACTCCCTCACACTTTGTCTCCTAGTCAATTGCTCCCTTCCCATCCTCTTTCCCTCACACCTTATGTGCCCATTGTAATGTTGAATAGCCCTTAATAGCTATTCCCCTTACACAGTCCACCCTATTATCTTCAACACTAACCCTCTCTTCTTTTCTTAATCTTGTCACTAATCCCTTATCTCTCCTCTCTTCTCTGCCATGCTCCCTCATCCTCTCCTTTTATGCGATTTTAGGCCCTTGGCCTTGCAATTAATGAGGCAATCATCATTAATGCTAATCCTACTAAAAAGCAGCCAGTACACCTTGTAAAGTGATTGGCATTAAAAAGAGCATCCAGCCATAAAAAAACCGTGTCGGAGTAGATATTGGTGCTGGAGACTTTCATCAGTCCTTGCCTAAACATACAAACCATACAAATATGGAAACCAAACATTAAATGATGATGATGACGATGAAGTCAATCCTACTTGAGCAGAGAACAATGATCAAAAATGTTCCTGTATGACCATCTAGTGTTTTCTTCAGGTATAGTGTATCTAAGACTTATCTAAAGTAGACATTGATAAGAAAACTGTAAAAAAATAAATAAATAACTAAAAAGTACTTAAAGGTGCTTTTCCAAGGTTCCTTATCATATTTGTTCAGCACTGATTTGTGCAAACACTCACTTGTCACTCTCTGCATTTGAAAATGCAATAAACCAGTGATTGGTCTACTGGAAGACTGTAACCAACAACACTATTGTTCAACAACTGCAATACAAAATCCAATAAATAAATGCCTTTCCTGAGGGAATCTTTAATGAAAGTGAAGTAATAGAGATCCCCAAGGGAATGTTAGCAATTATAATTAATAACACTGAACTGTATGAGAAACCAGATATAGAATTTCATAATATGGAAGTTTATGTTAGTTATCTGTATGAATAATGAGGGGAAAATGAAGCATATTACAATGTAGGCCAACATAACCTGGACATTTCCTCATTGCAGCAATGCTATTTGGCCAGATTGAAGAGAGAGAAAGAGAGAGAGAGACAGAAAGAGAGAGATGTTATTGGAAGGTGTTCAGATTATTATGATCTGTTAATAGCTAACAGAGAGTATGTCCCAGAATGGGAGATGTATGTAATATATATTATATAAATCGTTCTAAAAACTAACGATACATTTTGATTTTGGCACAAGGCCAGCAATTTTTGAGGAGAAGGTCTTGTTGATGCTATAAAACCCCAATATTTCACTGGTACTTTATTTTACCAAGCCTGAAAGGAGGAAAGGAAAAGTTGACCAAAGGAGAGTTTGAACTCAGAATATAAAGAGGTAGAACAAATGATGCAAAGCATTTTTCCAATACCTAACAATTTTTCCAGCTCACCACTTTATTTTGGGAGCAAATAATCCTTTCTACTATAGGCACAAAGTCTGAAATTTTATAGGAAGGGATTACATTATTATAGGAAGGGATTACATCGATTACATTGTTCAACTAATACTTATTCCATCAATTTCTGACAAAAGATGAAAGACAAAGTCAACCTCTACGGAATATGAACTCAGAACATAAAGATGGATGAAATGCCACTAAGAATTTTGCCCAGCATGCTAAGGATTCTGCCAGCTCACCATCTCCTAATATAGTAATGAACATAGTGTTTGAGTGGCCGTGTGGTAAGTAGCTTGCTTACCAACCACATGGTTCCAGGTTCAGTCCTACTGTGTGGCACCTTGGGCAAGTGTCTTCTACTATAGCCTCGGGCCAACCAAAGCCTTATCAGTGGATTTGGTAGACGGAAACTGAAAGAAGCCCGTTGTATATATATATATATATATATATATATATATATATATGTGTGTGTGTGTGTGTGTGTGTGTATGTGTGTATATGTCTGTGTGTCTGTGTTTGTCCCCCCCCCCCAACATTGCTTGACAACTGATGCTGGTGTGTTTACGTCACCGTAACTTAAGCGGTTCAGCAAAAGAGACCGATAGAATAAGTACTCGACTTCCAAAGAATAAGTCCTGGGGTCGATTTGCTTGACTAAAGGCGGTGCTGCAGCATGGCCACAGTCAAATGACTAAAACAAGTAAAAGAGTATATATATATATATTTGTTCAGAATCACGCTGGATATGGAAGAGGAGAGAAAATAGTAATTCAGTAAGGGAGAAGTAGTGAGAGCAATAACCATGATTGAGAGGGACTGAGAGAAAGTAATGGCAATGAGAGAAAGGAAGGGGTGATTGATGAATAAGGAAGGAAGGGGTGAAAAAAAAAATCAGCATTTCAACTCTGTGTGAGTATGTGTGTGTATGTGTATGCATGTACAAGGGAGGTATGTGAATGTTTGTATGTGTGATTATTATGTGCTTCATTTTGTACTTTATTTATAAATAAAATACTACAATTAGCTGTCATTATTGACAGCATGTGGTCAGCTAGTGTTAATAATAATGATGATAATTGTTTCCTATTTTGGTACAAGGTCAGGGGTTATTTAATTACATCAACCCCATTATTTTATCAATACCAGAGGGATGAAAGGCAAAGGTGACTGCAGCAGGATTCGAACTCAAGTGATTCAACAAATGCTGCAAGACATTTCATCCGATGCATTTACTGTTCAGATTACTCTGTTAAGTGTACTACTTTTTCACTCAAATTGTTTTGAATTAATCATGCATTATCTTATAGCTTTGAGTCTTCAACGATATGATTGTTTATTTGTAGAATATCTATGTAGGTTAGGTGTGAGAGGCTAGTTATTGCCAGTTTGAATATAAAATATGTAGAATATCTGGGCCAGATATGGCCGGTTTAAATACTAAAGGGTTAAGGATTTTGCCAATCCACCTCATAATAATTGTTGATAATGCTAAATTTATTAGAGTATTTAATTGAATTTATTTTCTCTACAAGTGAGGGTTCGTGTCAGGAAGGGAATCTGGTTGCCTAATACAGAATCTGTCTGACCCATGTAAGCATAGAAAAATGGATGTTAAGATGAGGAGGATGATGATGACATTCAGAGTTTGAATCTGATTTAGATCTAACATAATAATTTTTTATCACTTGCTTTTTTTTCTAGATTATTCACTTCAGTTAGTTTGCCATACAGATAAAAAAAAGCATGACCTTCATATAGTCATAAAGTGTAAAATGTGAGGTGAAGATGAATAATGAAACATGTGAAAAAGAATTGGAGTATGATATAGTATCTAAATATAATGATTAAATTAATTCTATTCTTTGATTTAATGTTTTATTTTCTTCTCTACATACACATTTCTAATTAACATTTTTGATGCTTGCTGCATTGGGTATATTAATTGTAAGTTGACTGTTGCTTTATTTTTTTCTTGAATATGCAGATGATGTCTCTGATTAATTAATGTTAAATGCAGTTTACTTCCCAACCACATGGTTCCAGCATCAGTCCTACTGTGTGGCAACTTGCACAAGTATCTTATACTATAGCCCTGACTTGACCAAAGCTTTGTGAGTAGTTTTGGTAGATGGAAACTGAAAGAAGCCTGAAGCCTGTTGTATTCTTTTACTTGTTTTAGTAATTTGACTGCAGCCATGCTGGAGCACTGCTTTGAAGGGTATTAGTTGAGCGAATTAACTTGTTCTTTTTTTTAAGCCTAGTACTTATTCTATTGGTCCCTGTGGTTGAACAGCTAAGTTACATGAACTCACCAACAGGCGGTTATGGGAGGATAAAAAAAGACACAAACACACACAGATATATATATATATATATATATATATATATATATATATATATACATGTGACAGGTTTGCTTCAGTTTCCATCAACCAAATTTACTCACAAGGCTTTGGTTGGCCTGAGGCTATAGAAGACACTTGCCCAAGGTTCTATGCAGTAAGACTGAACCCAAAACCATGTGATTGGGAAGCAAGTTTCTTACCACACAGCCATGCCTGTATGTATGTAATGTGTGTGTGCGTGTGTGTGCGCGCGCGCGTATGTATGCACTTATACAGTTTGTTTTGTATATATAATTGCATACAGCCATATTTAACATGTTTATATGTATTCAGATGTAAGAAGACCTTTCATTGTTGAAATAGTCCTAAGAAAACCCTTCTCACAGATAAAATATTTGAAAATACGTTCGACTATGAATGACACCATGGGATCTAAGGACATCAGGGGCATGCACTCTCAGGCATGTAAGGTATGCGCTGCATGCTCTGTGATTTTTTTATCCATATCATCGGAAAATTAGATAAAATAGTTACTTTTGTTTCAAAGAAACTCCGTGCAGGTGTTTTCAAAATATTCTGCCTCCCCTTCCCCCTCTCTCACTGACTCGTACGTCTGCTTTGAGAAGACCACGTAACACCCCCTCTCTGCCTCTTTGTTAGTGTAGAACTGTTGCTAACCTCGTTCCACTTTCTGACCTGGACAAAGGCAATCCCATAATTCCTGAGTTAGCCAACTGAAATGTCAGAATAAACTGGCGGTAAGTTTGAATTTTTTTTTTATTCAAAATATCTGTTTGCACTATTATATTTTTGGAGTGTTTTGAAAACAAAAAATATTATCTATATTATATCTCTTATTTCAGAAGTAGCTAATTAATCTTAAATTAATTTGACTAACGTTATTTTTACGTTTTGTTGAAATTCATTCAGATGCAATTTACTCAGACGCTTACACGTGTGTTTTTATATAAAAGTAACCTTTTTCAAAATGAGTGTTGTAAACGATATTTTGAGAAATAGTTTTTCGAAAAGAGACTTCGATGGAAAACAATTAATTATAAACAGTGGGAGACCAACACCGAATTTACCTAATTTATGAAGCTACAAGAAGAAATTCACGAGACAATTTCAGGTTGATTTGTATGAAAAGAAAAAATGGGTAACTGGAAGTGCTACATTTAATAAATTACTCTCTTGGCCTTGTTTACTTTTTTGTTTAGAAAAGAATGTTTAGAATGATAAAGGTTATGATGATTTAAATAATTTACATATGGCTATGCTAAAGCACGAGCGTTCTCAAAGGCATATTAAATCTTTGATAGATCTTAAAATATTTGTGATCTTGTTGAAGCTATGCCAGAACTCTTCAATCTGTGCAAGTTGATTTTGACAATTCCGTCTACCACTACTTCTGTAGAGCGATCCTTTTCTGTATTAAGTAGAGTCGAAATATACCAAAGAAATGCGACAGAAGAAAGAAGACTGTCTGGGTTAGCACTAATGTCAATTGAAAAAGATTTATTACAATTGATGAAAAGAGAATATTTCTATGAAAATATGATAGATATATTTGCCCAGAAAGATCGAAGAATTGAATTAATTTATAAATGAGGTAAATAACATTTTAGAACATTAAAAAAAAAACTTAATATATTAAAGGGCATATATTGCAGGTTTTGGTTAGTGTTTGTTATAACGTAAGTTTCGACCTTCTTACATCAGTATTGTTTCGTAGGAGAAATGGTTCGACTTCTTCGTCACACCTCACCTACATAGGTTTTCCCTTTCTGTACTGCTGGGTGTAGTCTATTTACGGCTGTAAAAATAAGTGTCTTGTTTCAATCTCAGAGATGTTGACTTCTGCCACAAGAGTTTTTTTGTCGCGGGTGGGGGTGGGGGCTTTTTAAAATGTTGAATTTTGGCAGTCTTTCATTGTGTGTGTATTCATGTATATGCGTGTATTTTCAATGTGTGTGCGTGAGACGTAGTCTTTTAATATACGGAGTTCAGTAAGTCTCAGAACAGTCTACTTGAGTTTCAATAATTTTCCCCGGAATCAACAAGTAGCATGATAAAGCACCTGACTTGTCTTCGAGAGCGTAACTATCTAAAACCATGGCCATATAATGTAACTAAATGTGTTCTCTTTATTAAATCAATTCAAATTGATTCAGCTGAACCAATAGGTATAAGGGCTAATGCAGAATCGCACCCTTTTGAAAAACGAAATTTTGTGAAAATTTTTTTCGAATTCCTACCTTTAACAGAGATTCCGAATATGCAAAAATATTAACAGAATCCAATATCATCTTTATTCCATTTCACTTATGATTTTTAGACTTTTTTAAGGGAGAGTGAGGATGGGAAAGTACTGACGTTTCGAAGAGAGAGAAAAATACAAACAATACACTTATTTCAGGCTCATCTCTACAGAGCCATTTTTTATTCTCTGCTTATTCTAGGTCATACGGGGGTGATTGCATATTCAGAATCTCCCATTTGTAAATCGTAGGAATACGAAAATTCTTTTACTGAAAAATTGCCAGTGGTGGTGGTGGTTGGTGGTGGGGGGAGAAATTCATTGCATGCCCAACCCCGGAAGTCACCGCATGCCACTGAAGGACATATATGTTTTTGCTTTCTGTGCACATCATTACTACAGATACAACTTCACCCAACCCTCTAAGAACAATAGTTTTTATTTATAAGAAAAGTAAATAGTACATTTACTGATATACATAAAGCTTGATCACTTAGTTCAGTTCTATAGTTTAACATAAGAAAACATTATTCTTCTAAGTGTCACAAATGGAATCTTAGTCACATGATGAAGAGGTTGATTGTTCAAATCACATCATCAGTGCTATTCTGTATCTTAGATTGAAACTCTTGACAGCCTCGTTGACTGCTTGCTTTCCTATCAACTCTTGACTGTTCAATTAATTGCCCTGTTAACTATTCAATGAACTTTTAACTATCAAGTGTCCAATGAACCATTGATAGTTCATTTAACTGCTGTCTACTAAACTTTTAACATTCCAGTGAACTCTTAGCAGCTCAGTTAACTGTTAATTCTCCAGTAAACAGTTAATACTTTTGTCACCATACAATCAATTTTGAATTACATTCAATTTTGGAAGTCATGAAGAATTTAGGAAAATGATTGTCATTATTAATCTGGTATTTGGAACATAGCTAAATGATATTTAGATGAAAGGTTTTAATTTTAATCACTTTAAAACATGAAATTTATATCATAGATTCAGATGAGTTAGTTAGATCTTAGATGTCCAATAATGTTTTAATAATCAGTTAACTTTTGGTAGTCCGCTTAATCAGTTAACAGTTTAGTCAATTGTCAACAGTACAATTAACTCCTTAATAGTTAATCTATCTTAAACAGTTCAGTTAATAGTTTATTTAATTGCTAACAGTCCTGTTAACTCTTATCAGTTTAGCCATCTCTTAACAGTCTAATTAATTCTTATTAGTTCAGTCACCTCTTAACAGTCCAATTCATTCTTAATATTCCAAAAAGATTTTTACAATCCTGCTAGCTCCTAATAGTTCTCTTCATTTAGCTGCGAGTAAATAGTAGACAGTAAAGCATCATTAACAGCACTACAAAATTGAGGAGTATTTCATTACTCTTACTCTCCTTTACTCTTTTACTTGTTTCAGTCATTTGACTGCGGCCATGCTGGAGCACCGCCTTTTAATCGAGCAAATCGACCCCAGGACTTATTCTTTGGAAGCCTAGTACTTATTCTATCAGTCTCTTTTGCCGAACTGCTAAGTTACGGGGATGTAAACACACCACCAATGGTTGTCAAGCGATGCTGGGGGGGGGGGGGACAAACACAGACACACAAACATATACACACACCTAGATACATATATATATATATACATATATACGATGGGCTTCTTTCAGTTTCCGTCTACCAAATTCACTCACAAGGCTTTGGTCGGCCCGAGGTTATAGTAGAAGACACTTGCCCAAGGTGCCATGCAGTGGGATTGAACTCGGAACCATGTGGTTGGTAAGCAAGCTACTTACCACACAGCCACTCCTGCACCTGTTCACATATTTGATTTAGATTCTTGCTGATGATATGATGTCATTATGAAAGGACTAAAATAATCACTCTATTTGCAAACAACAAGATATGTATTTCTATTCAGTGAAGAGATTGTGTCTATTGCTTCAGACTGGTGAGCCTGATGAAACCAATGTCCAGATTGAACATCAGTAGGTCAATGTGTGCACTAAAATGCTTCAAACAGACTAATATCTGCCAAAGTTGTCCAAATAACTATTGATATTAAACCAAGTGGCATGGTATGCTTGCCACCCAAAGGATATCCTGGTTTAGTTTAAAAAAATACAGCAATAACAATGACAAACAAGCCAACATAGAAAATCAATAAAAAAATGACTCAATAAAAATCTAGTTTCCTATTTTCAAATTGGAAATGTGTATTCCATGTTAGACTTACCTCTCCAAATCTTTGAAGAAGATTCTCAACTGATACTTGTTTTTTATTTGTTATTGGTCTGATAAGGTCAAGACTAACTTGACGTATGTATTGTGCAGGAGGTATTCGATTGAATAACTCATATTCCGTCTCTGTTAACGATAAAGCTACTTCTTCAGGAAAATGAAGAATTTTTTGGATTAATAGAAGTTCTTCAGTATATATATAATTTGTTCCTATATCTGATTGCATCACAAAGTGCCGCCGGCTATAATCTGTGGAAGAGAATGAAATGAAAGTTAGTTGTTGTGACAGAAATAATGTAAGCTAAATAAGAAGAAATACAAGAAGGAAGAAGAACAAAGAAGAGGGGGCAATAAACACCATGTTTCAATAACAATTGTTATCCTTAAAGGATTTTTAGAGATTCTTGAAGCATGAAATGTAATCAGGTTTATTGCATTGTCTGTTGTTATTGGTACAAACAAATACCTTATCATTGGTATGATATATATATATATATATATATATATATATATATATATATATATATACATGTTTGTATATGAGATCTTTGGGGTTATTTATTTATTCATTTGTTTGTTTTGCAAATAGAAACCATTCCTAATAATATTTTTCAAATCTCAGTCACTGATATCATCCTCCTTCATTCCTGTTATCATCACGATCATCATCATCATCATCATCATCATCAATAGTAGTATCCCATTAGTATCATCATCATCCTTGGTAACATTATCATTGCTGTTCAAAGTAATTCTGATGATTAGTATCCTGAACATGATCAATTCAATTAGGATCCTCCTTCTATATCATCATCCTCATCACTATCATCATCACCCACCATCATTCTCATCATCATCATCATCATCATCATTTCATTTGTGTTCCTCTATCACTTTCTTGTAATTGGTTGTGCAAGCTAACCAACTTCAAACATCTTCAATTCCTCACTACATTGGCATCGAATAACAATGATTAATAACATAGGAATAAGACATAAAATTTGGGGAAATCACAGCTGATTACTGCCATATGACATTCTGTGAAGTGCTTTATGCCAATTCTTCCATTTATCACCTCTTCTCTCAGGCAATAACTTTTAAAAATAATTATGAACTACTGTACAGCAAGAAACCCATTCTGCTCAGTCCCCTTCTCTCATACTTTTGCCCACCTTGCATCTCTCATCTCCTAGCATACATTTTCCCCAACCTCTGGGATTCATAGTCTTGCAAACTGTGTAATGACCTCATTAGTGTTGGTGACATGAAAAAAGCTCCCAGTACACACTGTAAAGTGGTTGGTATTAGGTGAAGATCCAAGCTGTTGAAACCACACTGAAGCAGACACTGAAGTATGATGCAGTTCTTGGGCCTATTGAATTTTGTGAAGCCATCCAACACATGGATCAGGTAGTATATTTTATCTTTGAATAAGGAGCTTCATTTCACATTGATCCAGTCTACTCAGTTGAAAATGTGCTTATGCCTTGTACCGGTGCCGCGTTGTCTTTTTCTGCTGTCACTTAAGTTCTGATGGATTAACGGGAGGGAAGATCAAGAGGTTATCTGTGTCTGCTTATGAATACAAATGCACCGAAGACAGATTTCTTTATTAAGCCATGCAGGGTCGAACACAGAGGGAACAATACAATGTAGAAATTTTCTTTTTAAAACCGACCAATAGGAATCATAAACATTTTGGGGCGTGTACACAAAGGATAACAAAGTGTTGTTTCAAGGCACCTATAATAATTAGCAAAAGCATTGTGCATACTACCAGGTCATACCTGCTTGCAAATATCAGCTATGGGGGTCTTAATATGAGGCTAAAGACATGCCTGAGTTCCAAAAAAGACTAAATCACCTCTTACAGATGACTTTATTTTTACATCTAAAATGATTCTTGTCCATTATTAATACCATTTTTACAATTATTTTTTTTAATGCCCTTTGTGATAAATGTTTCAACACTAACTTAACTATTGTAATGTTATTATCAGTCCAATATGCTTGAGGCACATTCAAACTGGAGAACAAGCTACTCACTGCATTTTGTCACAGTAAATATATCACACCATTTGTCAACAAATGGATATATTTTCTGTGACAAAACACAGTGAGTAGCTTGTTCTCCAGTTTGAATTTACCTCAAGTATATTCGGACTGATAATAACATTACAATTTTACTTATCACTGCTTAGCACTCCCCCTCTGTAACTTAACTATTGTCTTATGCAGATTGAGTCTAAGATTAATTTTATTTCTGGAACATTTGAATTTTCTTATGCCAACAAGTGCGCCCTATTTTATTTTTACCTACATAATACCTACATATCACTTTGCTGAGGAGGTCAAATAAGACCAAAACAGGTCAGGAGTTGTTTACCATACTTGACAAAAGAGCTAAATTAGTATTAGTCAATAAGAATGATAGATATTGAATTTTTCCTCATCACAGAATTATTTCTAATTGAATTTTTTAATATTTCTTATATTAAATATTTTAACAATAACTTTGCTAATATAATATAAGGCTTGTTTGGATAAGATTATCCAATGATTATTAGCATCACAGAGTCTGCAAGGATAATGGATTCAGTTACCTTCCTTCATTTTGAAGTACACAGGCATAGCTCTCACTTGCAAGAGAGCATGACTTGGTAGCAGTATCATGCTTTCATTAATTGCTTTAGGTGTTTATGTCATCATAAGTTGGCATAAACAGCTTCTCAATCTTCCCAGCCTTGATCCAACAGAATGTGAAGATGTGATAGTTGGGGAGAGAGAGAGAGAGAGAAAGGGCTACCCCCTGTACTTGGATATTACTCTTGTTTTTGTTGAGTAGACCAGAGTAACATAAAATGAAGTGCCTTGCTCAAAGATACAATCTGCTGGAATCAAACTTACAACCTTGTGCTCACAAAACAATACCTTAATCCTCTAGGTCATGTGCCCTCACAAGGCAATGTGTCTAAACAATCAAATAAGAAAAAATTGAAGTCTGGGGTTGTAAAACTGATCCAAAATAAAGGAGGACAAATTCCTGCTGATGACCAGGTATTTAAGGACATCCTAATTGAGAAATTTGATGAGAGGGAGGAGGAGCTACAGACTTGTGACATAGAAAGCAACTGGAAATTCCTGTGGAACAGCTTACTGAGTACCACAGACCGGGCGAAATGCTTAGTGGTATTTCGTCTGCCGCTATGTTCTGAGTTCAAATTCCGCCAAGGTCGACTTTGCCTTTCATCCTTTCAGGGTCGATAAATTAAGTACCAGTTATGCACTGGGGTCGATGTAATGGACTTAATCCCTTTGTCTGTCGTCCTTGTTTGTCCCCTCTATGTTTAGCCCCTTGTGGGCAATGAAGAAATAAGATAGTGTGTAAGAGAAAATTGTGATGTCACAGGAGAAAAATGTGTCTGCATGGATGATGGTGCACTTGCATTTAATGATTCTGCAAAGAAAGAAGCTTGGAGATGCCATTATGAAAGACTGCTGAATGTGGAAAATGAATGGGAGGAGGTGAGTCTGCCAAATGTTGACCCAATTGCAGGACCAGCTACCTGAATTGACAGTACCTTGGTAGATAAAGTAATTAAGGATATAAAGTCAGGGAAAGCTCCTGGTCCATCAGGAATTACCACTCGAGATGCTTAAAATATTTGGTGGTGTGGGTTATCAGGTGGTTTACAAAGGCGTCATACCCAATGATTGGTGTAGCAGCACCATAGTCAACTGCTACAAAGGTAAAGGTGATGCCTTAGAAATAATTACAGAGGTATCAAATTGTTGGATCAGGTGATGAAAGTTACAGAGAGGGTCACAGCCCAACTAATTAGGGAGAGAATTAGTCTACATGAGATGCAGTTTGGTTTTGTGCCAGGGAGAAGCATCACTGAAGCTATATTTCCGGTAAGGCAGCTTCAAGAGAAATACCTAGTCAAAGATAAACTTACTTCTGTACCTGGCTTTCGTTGACTTGGAGAAAGCCTTTGACAGAGTCCCCTGATCCCTTACCTGGCAGTCAATGTAAAAATTAAAGATAGATGAGTGGTTGGTGAGAGCTGTACAATCCCTGTACAGGGACGCTACTAGTAAGGTGAGGGTTTGCAATGAGTTCAGCAAAGATTTCAGGGTACAAATAGGGGTTCACCAAGGATCGGTTCTCAGTCCCCTCTTATTCATCATAGTCCTCCAGGTAATAACAGAGGAATTTAATACAGGCTGCCCTTGGAAGCTCCTCTATGCTGATGACCTTACTCTTATAGCTGAATCATTACCAGAACTAGAGAAGAAGTTCCAGGTATGGAAGCAAGGTCTAGAATTGAAGGGCCTTAGAGTTAACCTAGCAAACACCAAAAGTCTTAGTAAGTAGGAAGGTAAACAAATCACAAATCCCTTCAGGTAGATGGCCCTGCTCAATCTGTAGAAAAGGCATAAGTAGAAACTCCATACGATGCACCCGGTTTAAGCTTTGGATACATAAAAGGTGCAATAATATCAGAGGAAGGTTAATAGGGAAAATAGCTTTTGTATGTGGAAGATGCACAAGTACAATGAACACCGAAAATATACAGAATATAGACTCCATCAACTGCCGGTGAGGTAAGCTAGAGGTAATAGATAGCTTCTGTTATCTAGGTGACCAAGTTAGTAGTGTCGGTGGATGCTGTGAGAATGTAGCTGTGAGAATAAGATTAGGCTGGACAAAGTTCAGAGAGCTCCTACCTCTGCTGGCAACTGTCAGAGTGAAAGGAAAATTGTATGATGCCTGTATGGGAACAGCTATGCTACATGGCAGGGAAACATGGGCTGTAACAGCCGAGGACATGTGTAGGATTGAAAGGAATGAAGTCAGTATGCTTTAATGGATGTGCAATGTCAGTGTGCATGTTCGACAGAGTGTAAGCATCTTGAGAGAAAAGTTAGGCATAAGAGGCATGAGATATGATGTGCAAGAGAGACAACTGGGCTGGTATGGTCATGTGACGTGAATGGACAAGGACAGCTGTGTAAGGAAGTGCCAAACTATAACTGTGGAGGGAACCTGTGGTAGAGGTAGATCCAGGAAGACATGGGATGAGGTGGTGAAGCATGATATTTGAACTTTGGACCTCACAGAGGCAATGACTTTGGCAATATGCTGTACTTAAAGAGACCTGTCAATCCAAGTGAAATCATAGGCATGGCTGATGCTGGTGTCATGTAACTGGCATGTGAAAAGCACCTTTTGAGCATTGGGTCTCGCAGAGGCAATGACCAAGATATTCGGCATTATATTGTACTTGAGAAGAAGACCCATCAAGCTGAGTAAGATCAAAGTCATGGCAGATACCAGTGTCATGCAAATAGCACCCGTGCTGGTGGCATGTAAACGCACACATTACACTTTTGGAGTGGTTGGCGTTAGGAAGGGCATCCAGCCATAGAAACCATGCCAAATCAGACTGGAGTCTGGTGCAGCCTTCCGGCTTGCCAGCCATGGTCAAACTGCCCAACCCATGCCAGCATGACGACAGATGTTAAATGATGATGATGATGATAATGATCATTATGAAGGTGTTAAGCTCATGTTCCCGGATTAGGCAGCTTGTCTTGTTTTAAAAGATAGAATATTCAGTTTTACTTTGCAATGTGTTTATCTGAAAAGGATCTACAACTGGTCTCCAGGATCTGTGGTTTGGTGTATTCTAAGAAAAATAGAGCAAGGTTCAGTAAGGAATTTAGCATTCATGTAAAGGATCGTGAAACATCTGCTCATAGGCACTTCTGTTCTATTGAACTTTTGAATTTAGAACTTAGTGTCTCCGAGAATATTAATTTTATGACCTGGTTTACAATGAACAAGCTCTGAGGAAGATAGGTGTGTGTAGGGGTGGTGGTAGATAAACCAAATGGACATGGTTAAGGGGTTTTTGTTCAAGAAGCTACGAAGTAGAATCAAAGACTCATTATAATTGCAAAGCAAACTTCTTAATTACTCGTGTGTGT
Organism: Octopus bimaculoides; assembly: GCF_046866305.1. Taxonomy (NCBI): domain Eukaryota; kingdom Metazoa; phylum Mollusca; class Cephalopoda; order Octopoda; family Octopodidae; genus Octopus; species Octopus bimaculoides. The sequence continues at coordinate 91,104,948 of NC_142929.1, forward strand.
GTGTGTGTCTCATCATTAGTATCATTCTAATGTCTACTTTTTCATACCAGTATGGGTCAAACGAAATTTGTTATCACCAATCCTACCTATTTCCTAGTAACACAATATTTCACCTAGTCCTTTGAACATGAACAGTACAATAATCAGGTATGATTTCACAGAAAATAGCAAACTACTGAGACAGTGTCTTTGAAGGTGACTTGGATTTGCAATTAACATGCCCTGTCAAGACAAGGAGACTTGTCTTGATAATGCATGTTAATAGTGAATAAATGTCACTGCACACACACATATGCACACACATGCATGCACACACATGCATGCATGATGGCTTCTCACTATTTCTGTCTATCAAATCTGCTTGCAAGGCTTAAGAATGCAAGAAAAGTATTGTTATTTCTAGTAATTTTAACTGGGTGTAAAAGAAAGGTGATGAACTCTAATATTGCAAAAGAAACCTATATCAGAAATGAAACTGTGGATCTAATTGGGCTAACTATCCTATATAAGCTAAGCAATGAAGTAAAAGAGGTCAATGTATGATTATATTGGAACAGTGGAGTTGTCAAAGTAGTTTCTAACCAAAATGGACATAATATGGATCATATTAAGAAAAATATCTAATCTAAAAATCACTATCCACTCTAATCTTGGAACAGTTACTTGCTTAGACATCCCCATGGACTATAATATTATAATTATTATCATCTCCTATAAACTAAATGAAGAAATCACCTTCATAAATAGAGGCTCCAACTACTTATTTTATGTTATTAAACAGGTCACCAAAAAGTATAAGCAAACATTTCTAGCTTATATTCAGATAAAGCTACCCTACACTACAATACCTAACACACTAGCAAGGTCTGACTTCAATGAGTGTATCATCTATATTGAATTCACCCAACTATATCTAGAAGACACAAGTATAAAGGATTTGTGGTTCAATTGATCATATAAAATGAGCATAACTACAAACATAGCTTGATGTTTCTTCACCCTAGTCAACATTCACTTCTCACAAATACATAGATGTTCTAAAGTATTTAATTGTAGTACTGTTAAAGTAAGTTATAACTGTCTACCTAATCTTGATTCATAAATCTTTGACCACAACAAAAAAGTTTAACTTAAGTAACACCCCCACAAGATTTATGCTTTCAGTCATCGTTTTAACAGAAAATGCTTTAAGAAAGAAATGATACACAGAAAAGACTTTTCCAGTGTATACAGTTTAACAGAATCCACTATTGGACTCACGGAGAACATCTTTAAAGTAGTCATCCAAATCCCTTCTTTTCCTTTGGCAACTCCTGTGCACACAAGCCACACTCTAACAGCTACATAAAACTCACAAATATTACACAAATAACCCACGATCTATATAAGACTACAAAATGGTGGTGAGCTGACAAAATTGCTAGCATGCTGAGCAAAATGCTTTGTGGCAATTCGTTTGTGTTTATGGTCCACCAAGATTGACCTTGCCTTTCATCCTTTTGGGATTATTAAAATAAGTTTTTAACTACAAAGCCATGCCCACAGCTAACTATGTGTGTGTGTGTGTGTGTGTGTGTGTGTGTGTGTGTGTGTGTGTGTGTGTGTTTGTGTGTATGTGTGTGTGTGTAAATATCGAAAAGTTGCTATTTCAAATCAGATGGCCTGACATACTAGTACATTCTAGTGAAACATGTGTAAAGACTATGTAATTTATGATGTTATGATAAAAATTTTAATCGAATTTCCAGATATATTCTGCTCTTGGATGTGTGTGTATGTGTACATACACACACACACACACATATATATATGTATATATATATATCTGCAAATGCATATCCATTCACACACAAATGGCACATGTGTACATATATGTAGATGTTGTAAATTAGTTGCATGTACCAACCATGAAGTGGTTGCTTGTTCTCACTGAACCAAATCTTCATACTAGCCTCAATTACAATTTGAAATATGTTCATTTATGCTATTAATATTATCATTTTCATTGAATCAACTGAACTTGATATGTATAAGGAATAAATCAATATCAGGACTATATCACAATATCATTTAATTTACACCGAAAAAAAGTAAACCCAGTGAATGTTAAAACTATTAATCAATATAAGATGCAAGTGTGGTGCCAAAATCTTTTGTGACAAAAGCCAATAATTATATAATTATTGGTTTTTGTCTTAATTGAATTAATAAATATATGTTTTCATTTTACCATTTCTTAATGAAAGGTTTTGAATTACAGAAAATAACTGAAATAAAATGTCTAAATGAAAATTTCTTTCTTTAAAAAGATAAGATTGTGGAATAGTTAAACAACAAGAAAACAGGTAGGCTTTGATATCCTTATAATTAGCTTGTTTGTACTTAACCGAAGTTCAACACTCAGGAAGCAGATCTATAATGAAAGTGTTCCTACCATGACAATCCAGTTTCAGTTTCAGACACTGTATCTGTGTCTTTCAGTGAAATCTAGAATGGAATACTCCAATAGTTACTGATCCACCCCTGCCTAAACCACAGCTTGAGTTGTAACCTCCATAGAATACTACTTCTACATCAGAGCCATTACTGTTATTGCACCGATAGATATTCTTAATCACATGTAGTTTTTCCAATACAAAAATATATATTCACTAATAACATAGGTACTGGTTTGCCTTTGTAGTTAAGAAGTTTGATACAAAGCCATATCATTTCAGGCTTAGTCACACTGCATGGTACCTCGGCCAAGTGTTTTCTACTATAACCCCAGACTGACCAATGCTGCATTTATCATATATACCTGTGTATGCATATACTTGTGTTTACCTATGTGTGTCTGTGTCCATGTGTGTGTTTGTGTGGTTATTTACATTTGCCCTTCTTTGAAAATGACTGAGGTACTTAGTGGTGTCTCATTTCCCTGTCCGCAAATCATCCTCTAGTTTACACTTTTGAAGATGTAGAACAATGCCTTAACATCCATCTGTAGAACAATGCCTTAACAATATATTCATCTAACCCATGTTAACATAAAAAACTAATGTAAAAAAAGAAAAACTTCTATTACAAAGGAAATATCAAATATTCATAAATATTCATTGAAAGTAATGAAAAAAAATTATTGATATGACATTTTTGAGTGATAAAATGAATCATTTAATCTTTTCTTGCTGACAACAAAATATATGATTTTGTTTTCAAGCAAAGCAATAAAAAGGCTTACCAAAATCTAAACTGTTTCTTCGTAAACCACTAGATGTAAGGAAACGGCCCTCAATATCCATGGCTTCCCAAAGAGCTGCAGCTACATACTTCAGATTTTCAACCGAAGGTGTTGTCAGTATCCATGGTTTAGCACCTCGAAACTCCAGTACTAGTCCACCATGGGCTCGATCTTCTCCAGTATACCACTCTTGCAAATCACCGATGTATTCTGATTTTACTAATGCCTTACTCTTGTGGTCAAGTAAAATGATCTTTTCATGCGTTATACCCAGTAACCTGGATACCTGTCAAAATATTAGAAGAGAAATGTGCATATGTTAAATACAGAGGAAGATTATGTGAAAGAATATGAAATCAACAGACAATAATTAGGGTTCAGAAAATCAAATGAGACAATAATTAGAGTTCAGAAAATCAAATGAGACAATAATTAGAGTTCAGAAAATCAAATGAGACAATAATTAGAGATCAGAAAATCAAATGAGACAATAATTAGAGTTCAGAAAATCAAATGAGATCCTGTATTATCAAAAGTCTGTTTGAACAAAGTTCATAAGAAAGCAATGTTTTGCATTAATACCAGAAAATATATTAGGTACATCATTCCTTCAAAGAAAAAGTTAATTGTATTCAGTGAAACAAAACAATTCAACACTTGTCTGGAAGGATCTGAAAATGTGGATATTGTCTCTTTTCTTCTAACTATCCTATTAAAGAATGAAAAGCAAATCAATTATAGGTAATATCATAAAAGTGGAAGAAATTTGGTGAAAACAGTGCTGTGATATTTGAATACTTGACATCAGCAAATTCCCCATGTCTAGCATCTGAGTCACTTGGTAAACCAGACCACCTATAGGTTCCAACCAGCTCTTGTTTCTGGAATCAGTTGCTTCCTGTCAGATGACACCATCACAATGTGCAGTGATGGAGGTCTCTATTGATTGTAATGCACCCCATGGTTTGGCTGTGACCCCCACAATCTTTTTTGTATACATCATCATTCTACTTGATATCATCTCATCCTTCATTCCTCCTTAACTCTTTGTACCCACGCAGAAATCTAAAAGTACTTCCTTAGGTGGTTTATGTCAATCAGGTCACCTCACAGTACAAAGACAATCACATGAAAACATTATCACACTCCCAGTTAGCATGAATGACACACAACTAAAACTCTCAAGTTGACTACAAATGCAAGGCCTCAACACCACTGAGTATTTCTACTACTGAATGCACATATTCAACATAGCAAACAATAGATCAAAAAGGCTGGTTCTCTTCTCCAGGGTCAGAAAATATTTAATTCCCTCAAACTATTTCTTACAAAGTTTTGGTGAAACCCACGAGCATGTACATATAAGACTACCAAAACTACACATAAGACAACATTACTGCTACAGTCAGAGGCATCATTGACTGTTTTCAAAGAAAATAATCTTTTGCTTGATCTTATGAAATCACTCAGCAACACAATCTAACTTCTGGCACACAGTCATGCTATTTCCTCTCTCCTCCTTAATTATTGCTACTATAGTGGCTTCTGTTCCTCAACTCTCGGACCACCTTCACTCAATCACTCCCATGTCACTTGTCTCTCTATATTGTATCTGCTCCCTGACTGTGTACTAATAACTACTCCCATTTCTATCTCTTCATAAAGTCATCTTCCTGGAATTCTGTTCCTGCATATGTTTCTCTTGTCATTGTTTACCAGCAACTATTTAACAAGAACTTTAACCATTCTCAAGAGGCTTGCAGGGGCAATAATCACCACCCCTTACTTCACAGCAAACCAATAAAAGTATTTAAGTTTCAGATGTTGTGAATGTACTGTGCTAGTATTTTCTTTCTCTTCTGAAACTCTAACAACTAAAATTGTACTCACTTTTCTAATTGTGCACATCAGTGTTTAGTTAACACTCCTTTGTGTATCATCAAATCAAACTTTCATCAAATCGTTGTTGTTGGCACTCTGTTGCTTACGACGTCTAGGGTTCCAGTTGATCCGATCAACGGAACAGCCTGCTTGTGAAATTAATGTGCAAGTGGCTGAGCACTCCACAGACACGTGTACCCTTAACGTAGTTCTCAGGGAGATTCAGCATGACACAGTGTGACAAGGCTGACCCTTTGAATTACAGGCACAACAGAAACAGGAAGTAAGAGTGAGAGAAAGTTGTGGTGAAAGAGTACAGCAGGGTTCACCACCATCCCCTGCTGGAGCCTCGTGGAGCTTTTAGGTGTTTTTGCTCAATAAACACTCACAACACCCGGTCTGGGAATCAAAACCATGATCCTATGACTGCGAGTCCACTACCCTTACCACTGGGCCATTGTGCCTCCTTTCATCAAATCAAACCTTCATCAAATCAAACTTTCTGTGTCAAAAGTGCAAGGACATGTTAGATAATGCAGTTTTAATTATTTTATGTAATGTCAAAAAAATGATGGCTAGTAATAGCTAGAAAATCATTCATGTTAGGTTTGTTTGATCAGGTTTGATTCTGTGTCAAACAATAATAAACATTTACCAGTAAATAGATAGTTCTTATTTTGAATACAAATTTTGCCACTTGGAACGTCCATCTACTTTTAATAAAATATAATATACTCTTGAATATTGTTGCACTTTAAGAATGTCATTTTGCCAATAAACACATATTCTGATTTACTTCAGTTAAAGTTTTATTGTTTGGTAATTTAACATAAATTTTCCTTCACACTATTGTAACATTTCCAATTATCTAAAATTTGGAATCCTTGAAAAGGTCATAGCAGTGTTATGAAAAACTTACTACAAATTAATTAAAAATTAAAATCAAAACTAGTGTACCATAGCATGTGTATGTGCTTCATGTCAGTATGTCCTCTGAAAGTACAACAATGTAAGTAATATCAGATTCAAAAATGTGGTTTTACATTAAGATTCTTGCAATAAAATTCAAACTGAATCCATGAAAATGCAATGCAATAAGCTTTGAGGGATATAATGCAAATTTAATGATATAATAAGAAACAAATAAGAGAAGGAATATTTAACATCTATTTGTCATTGTGACATATTTTGACAAATCGATAAATCTTCTGTATGACCCTTTTATTAATATTCTAAACAAAAGCATTTTCTAAAAATTTCATAAAATTAACATTCAATATTTTTCTTCGGGAAATATTCCTCAGTTTTTATTTGCAATAAATGTTGAGTTGTGGCCATTATGTCTATAGCTTTATGTATAACATATTCACAAACATTTTATATTTCAAAACTAAAAGTTTTGTTTTTTCAACCCTTTCAGAATTATATTGCAATTTATTTTGGGTGCTCAACCCTTAGGATGGAAACTGCTGATGTATAAGCTCTAATATAAGGAGTTCAGTTTCTGAAATCAGACTACACTGTGTTTTCCTGATGGATTATGCTTTACCATAGTGAAGCTATCTAAATATAGACAACAGTTATATCCTATTTCAATGTAGCATGTACAATGATTGTAAAGCAACTGTAATTTATTCTGAGGTAAGTTTTTATAAAACCACCTTGAGTTTGCTGGCATTAAAAAATTTCTAAAATATCTCTAGATATTCTGTGCTGTAATAGATCTTAGTTACTGTAGCATCATTAATGAATTTCTTTTCAGAGGCATTTAAATTCTTAGTTACACCTTCTTCCCTTCTTCAGGAAAATTAAAAGTTTTGAAGACAATTTTGGCAGAGGCTAATCATAGGATTATAAACTGGGTAATTTTCTGTCAAAGACTTTGGGCAATTTTGTGAAAATTTAATCACAGAACTACAAATCTAATTATATGTTAATCTACAGTCAGGGATTGATTTGAGTTTTACCTGAGTTGCATCTTAACTTAGAATATCCAGATAGGTTATAATTTGCTGTCAGAATTATAGTAAATCATGTTCATGAAGTTGCAAACTAAACGGTCATGTTTACATTTGAATTTTTATAGCTCTGTAGATTCTACTGTAGTCTAACTAATGTACAGTTAAGTACACAAAAGCTGGAAGTTGAAGTAATAACACTAGACGGAGTGTATTTTCATGTACCATAGGACATATGATGGTGTGTGATGGGAAGTATGTCGAAGTGTTCAGGGGATATACCAGGTTGAGTCAAAAGTGCTTTTTTTGTTTATCACTGATGGTTTTTGGAAACTTGTATCTCTATGTTATATCAGTAATTTGATACAGTTTGTTGTCCAATCATTGCCGAATTGTTTATTCTTTATTTTCATATATAACATATAAACATTAATTTTTTATTCTTTATTTTATAGCTCTGATAATGACAGGTCAAAAAATTGCAGTTAGAGCCTCTTTACGCTATCTGCGAAAAATAGGACTGAGCAGCAAAAGAAATTAATGATATGGAAGGCCCAGGAAGTGTGAATGAACATGTGGCACAAAACTCGTTCAGTCATTTCTAGGAAGGTGACACCATCCTTGAAGACAAACCAAGGTCAGGATCACCTTTTGTTATAGAACAACAATCAAGCATAAACATTCATACATTGCTGGCAACATGGTCCTTCATAAGGCACCATCACTCCACACCTCCATAAGATTGGCCTTTTGAACAGACACTATTAAGAAGTTCTTCGTAAACTGACCAATTTGCAAACAACTGCTGGCGAATCCTCTAGATGCCTGTTTCTAGGGATGAAAAATGGACCTATTTTCGTAATTCTTATAAGAGAAACCAGTAGCATTGTTCTGGATAGGCCTCAGAATCTGTTGTCAAACAATGGTGGTTTGAACAGGTGGTCATGTTGTGTGTTTGATGAAATCTCAAAGAGATGTTGCACTTTGAGCTTGTCCCAGATAGTCTTGCTGTAAATGTGAACTTTTATGCTCAACAACTACAGTAAGTACATGACACTTTGAAAGCCCACTACCCACATCAGTCAAAGACACATACTCCAACGGCATGACTATGCCCCAACATACATTGCCAATGTGACCAAGTGAAAATCTGAGGAACTTGAAGGGGCTGGAAGTGCTGCCTCACCCTACCTACAATCCAGATCATATTACTACCCTTCCCATGTCATGGCTCATTTCTTGCTCAAATGAAGATTCAACAATATGGATGAGGTTAGTGTATAATGGAATATATGTTAATAGGCATGGGATGTCTGTTGGTGTGACATGGAATGTATGTTGGTGGGATGTATGTTAGTGTGATGTCAGATATATGTTTATGTGTCATGGTGCATATGTTGGTATAACATGGGATATATCATGGTATGCTGAGGGGTTGTTTATTGATGTTATTGGGTGTACCTTGGTGTGTCATGGGATATATGTGCTAATGTGTCATGAGAAGTGTATCTCTGTGTGTAGCAGCAGCACCATCCCAGACCTGGGAGCAATACTCCATTATGAGTTTTATAGGTTAATAGTTTGGGGCTGAAGTAGTTGTTCTCGGAAGAGGAAATCTGTCACTGAGATACAGTTCTTTTGTGATAAAATGATGATGTTGGGACAGCCACATTTGTGCTCATATATATATTTTTGCAGTCATATATGTTACAATTTTTGATTTCCATGCATGCTAAGTGTTTTTACCATAGTTTCAAGTCAACTCAATTCTATAAATGAAATTGGGAAGACACAAACTACATGGAAATTTGAAAGAGCAGTAACTGTAATTCATATTTGGCCATATTTGGCACACATTTTGCCATCTTGATTCTAAACAAGACTTTTATGTAAAGTTCAGAGTCTATGGAAAACTCAGCTACATTACACTTATTTATTAAGTAAGTTGTTTATTTATTCAAACAACTGAAATACTGTACTGATAAGCTGCCAAAACCAATGAAGGACACATTTCCTAAGATATATATATATATATATATATATATATATATATATATATATATATATATATATATATATATATATATATATATATTTGGTTAACTCTTTTATAGTTTTACAAGTTTCAGCTTGAGAGTTGCTGCCATGCTGGATCACTACCACTACTGGGATACAGTAGTTGTGGGGTACCACTGCTATATAGGATTCATAAAGAATCAAGGCATACCAATTGGCTTAGTGATCAATGAATAGCTTCACAAGTTTTCATTTAATTCTGTTTTAAATAATGCCTGATGAGCATGGAAAATTGCATAATGTTGTACACATTTCATGACATCCTGTGCCCACATATGCATATAAATATATACGTATAGATGTAAGTATGTACATATACCTATGTATATATGCATATATATATATATATATATATATGCGAGTAAAAATAAATACAAAAAAGGTGGTTTGTTTGTATGATTGTGTATAGAGGAATATATTATTTTGTTTAAAAGAGTTCCAACACTGTCTGTTTTTTATGTTTTATTTATATTCCTGCAGAACTAATGTGGGGTATAGAATATGGAATATACAATATATAATATTATATACAATATAAAATAAAATAAAATAAAAATGGATGGCACCATGAAAGAAAGTATTGAATGTAGATGAAATATTGAGTGTTCAATATAAAGGATCAAATATATAAATGTATATATATAAAAATATATATAAATATATAAAGGCGACTCGAGTTTCAGGGCTATTTCCCTTCGTCATGGCCGGTATGACAGACTTTAACAGACTGAGTGGATTTAATAGACAAAAACTGATTGCATGTAGCTGGATATATATACATATATATATATATATATATATATATATATATATATATATATATATATCCAGCTACATGCAATCAGATTTTGTCTATTAAATCCACTCATAAGGCTTTGGTTTTTTGAGGCTCCAGTAGAAGACATTTGCCCAAGGTACCACACAGTGGCACTGAACTGCACAGTTGGGAAGCAAATTTCTAACAAAACAGTCGAGACTGCACCTATACACACACACATATACTTGCATAAACACACATACACAAATATATACATATACTATATATATATGTATATACAAATCTCTCTCTCTCTTTCTCTCTTTCTCTCTCTCTCTCTCTCTCTCTCTCTCTCTCTCTCTCTCTATATATATATATATATATATATATATATATATATATATATATGGTCAAAATTCACGTGAGTTTCATTAGACACTTTCAAATTTATTAGAATATTGAGGCTAAAGATCGGAATAGGGTAACTTCATATCCTTAACCGTGAAACGTCGTACCCAATTAACTAAAGGCAGGTTTGTTTTTGCTTTTCTCTTCTGTTTTTTTGTTCTGTCTGTGCCATAAATATCGCCATCTGTTAGAGAAAAAATTTGTAGTTTGGAATCAGTAGTTCTTTGACTGCTATTTCTAAATTTTCAGTATGTTGGAGAAGCAACTCAAGCTAATCCCTGTATATTTATGATTATAAATGGTTTTACCGATAAAGGTTTTTTCATACTGAACTACATACATATATATATGTATGTATGTATGTATGTATATGTGTGTGTATATATATATATATATATATATATATATATTCATGTATGTGCTTCTTTACATGAATATATATATATATATATATATATATATATATATGTATATATATATTCATGTATGTGCTTCTTTACATGAATATATATATATACATATATACACACATATATATGAAACACATATTCATTCATCAAGTAAATAGTTTAGTATATACAATCATACACTCATGCACATATATACTTCTCTCGTCATTATATTGACTATTATAAGGAACTATCCATTATTGATAATGCCACTATTGTAAAGAACACATGATTCTGGAGAAGAAATATTTATGACTCTTCACATTTGGAAAAAATAACAAAGATTTAAGAAAATGGACATCGTTCTCTTCTGCTACATCAGCATCATTGTCATAGTCATCATTATCATCATCAACATCATCATCATCATCATCGTTACAATTGTCATCATTTTTAATATTGGCATCTAATTCATCACTAATATGATGATAACGAGAGTGATGATAAATATAGGGAGTATGACAATCATCATCAGTTCCATTGTCATTTTCATTCCTATCATCATCATCACCACTACCTTTAGAACTCAACTCCATCAGTCACGAATGACCATGGGTGCACCTATGAGGTTTCCCTCCAGGTTATAAGTCTCTGATTGGAAAGTTGCCTTGTTGGTGAATGTACAACCTAAGGTTGTTTTTATGGAAGACCAGAAATTTCCCATGCATATCAGCCTCCTCTCCCCACGCCATTGATGTTATCCAAGGGAAAGACAAAGGCCGATACAGCTTGGCACCAGTGACATCGCAACTCATTTCTACAGCTGAGTGAACTGGAGTAATGTGAAATAAAGTGTCTTGCTCAAGAACACAACATGCAGCTCGATCTGGGAATCGAACTCACAACCTCGCAATCATAAGCTCAACGCTCTAACCACTGAGCCATGTTCCTTCACATCACACCACCACCACCACCACCACCACAATCAAACACCAATGTACCTATAGTGGTGTTTAATGGGGCAACAAGTGAAGTCTGCAACCTAGAAATAATACTGGTCCCTACTGAGTCCTGCATACAGTTTCTAAGTACCAAATTTCAGTGACCAGGAGTGGTCAACTGAGGTTATAGTGAAGGACACTTACTTAAGATACCGTACAGTGAATTGAACCTGAAGCTACATATTTACAAAACAAACTTGTTTACCACAGAATCATACATGTATTCTTGTTGTTCAGCCCTGGTCAGCCCTGACTGAGCAGATTTGAGGTCAAAGGCATTCTGGTTGTGGCCACCTCATCTTTTCTTCAGACAATCTATCTAGGAATACCTTATTGATTGCAAAATATCTTTTCTGTATCAGAACTGAGCTCGGATTGAACAACATCATTAACGATTGCTATCAGAATCTTAATCATTTCCTACTTCATTATCATAATAGTCATCATCCTCAACAACCATCATCTTCACTGTTAACATTTTCATTGAAATTTAATGATTCTTTATCATTATTATAATTAACATGATCATCACTGGAGTAATTATTTATGCATTCTGTTATTTATATGTCTGGCATTTACATATTATGCATTTCATGTCTGGCATTTACATGTTATGCATCTGTGCAAATAGTTTAATAGGCCAACTTCCCTTCTCCTATACTTGCTCCTCACTCATTCTCTCTCCATTGGTTACTCTTGTTTCCACTTTTACTCAGTGCTAAAATAAGCAGCTAAATTCCATCAAACACAGGAGTGGTGCACAACTGTCCATAAACAGACACTAAGAAAAATCTTTCCTGACTTTGAAATAAAATCACACTCCTTAGTTATTCCGAATTGTGTGCTTGTGTGCAACTGTCTGGGAATATGTCATTATGAATTAAAATTTATCTGTTCATGTTGAGGGATTATCAAAAGATAATCCGTCAACATATCATTCATAGGCTTAACTTGAGCACATATGGCAAGAAGGTATATAAGTACTACAAGAATTATATAAATCCAATAAGTAGAATATCAATATTAATATCCTGCAGCTGTCTAGGACAATGTTATACATGTATACATTATACATGCATAAGTGAATAAACATATACATGTGTATTTGTATGTGTGTGGATATATGAAGATATGTACATGCATATATAAATAGGTGTGTACATATGTATATGAATGCACACATATATGCATATGTAAGTGAGTGGGTGAATGCATCTAAGGCTTCAAGAGCCACTATGATGCTGTAGAGTTAATGCATAATTCTTATATTAAATTAATATATAAAAGATATTTTCATTAAATGCATAAAAATACACATATGTATAATTTCATAAATATAATATTAACTAATTCATTCAATAATGTTTTATGTCGTTTTTCTCAGAAGCATGTTGTAAAATCTGCATTATTGGATGCTTTACTGCCGGACATCTTGATAAATTAACACAAACTGGCAAGAAACCAAGTGTTGTGTTAATTGCAGAGATGCTGCATGGGAATCATCTCCAACGAATCTGTCCTTCATTTGATGGTTGTGTAGATTAATCTATATATTCATACATAATATATGAAGATGATCAGATAAGGACAGTTCAATACATGCTACAAATGTTTCAGTAGCATGGCAATATATTTGCAATGAATGTATTATATAATAATTAATATATATATATTGAAATTGTCATCAATTTTTGGATCATCAGAAGATAAAAAAATCAACTGCCCCATTACTATGTTTTCATTGGAGATTCTACTGTTCAGAAACCAGTGGTATAGCTGGACAGTAGACACACCCACACATGCATGCACGCAGACACACACACACACACACACACACACACACACACACACACACACACACACAAACACACATGCCCAAGCACACATAGTCATAAAAATAGGACCTATCATATATATACATATGTATATAAACACCTATAAATACATATGTATATGATCACCTATATATACATATGGAGGCAATTATGTGAATAAACAAATTAAATATAACAATTTGGGTTTGATATACAAAATATATGTGTATACAAAAAGAAAGCAAAGACTGACGATTTTCAAACTATGAATACATGTAATTTGCATATTTTGTATATCAAGCCCAAATTGTTATATTTAATTTTGTTTATTTGCATAATTGCCTCCATATCTTCTCGCCTGGATTCCTCTTATAATCACTCTTTACTCTGTGGAATTCGTCCTTTGTAAAGACACTGGAGCCTAAGTTTGAATCATTTGAGTGCTAAGTGTTTTCTATATTGAGAATCTCTGGATCTCATCTCGGTATTATATACATATGTGTAGGTGTGTGCGTTTGTGTGTGTGTATATATATATATATATATATATATATATATATTTGTTAGTATGGAATGTCCAGCATGATTATGTCTCTGTAATATATAAATTTTATAAGTGGCGACACAACACATTTTCTTGGGTCTGCTGTCATTCTAAACTAGTTTGCTCTGTGTCATTTAAGAGCATTTAAAAATATTTCTAAAATTGTCTTTGTGTGTTTATGTTATTTAATTTTATGTATTTATCTTAGTATTTATTTCTCTCATCTCTTATTTGGTCTTTTGTAGCTTCTGTTTATTTATTTCTCTTACTAAGCGAAATGCTGTGTTTGGAATTGTTTTTCCAGTAACAGAATATTCTATTATTTCTGATAGCACTGTTTCTTCCAAGATCAGCAAAGCTGCTTTTGCTTTTTGTTGTATTTTTTCATTTTCATTTTGTTCTATCATTTAGTTTCCTATGCTAGCATAGTTGGGATGAGACCAGCTTTTGTAAATTTAGATATTGTTGAATACCTTTACAGCTGTCAATTATGCCATTATGAAGAAGCAGTGACTTTGGCTGTGAGTCAGGCAGTTTAACATAAGTCAAATAATGTTTTTTTCTTAGAAACACAATGCAATATTTATAAAGTGAATTCGTCTCATGTCGGCAGTAATTCTGAATATTATATCTACGATGATGACGACGACGATGATGATGACGATAATGATGATGATGATGATCATCATCCTTTAATGTCCATTATCCTTGCTGGTATGGGTCAATGGTTTGACCAGAGCCTCCAAGCTAGAGAGCAGCACCAGGTTCCAGTCTGATTTGGCTTGGTTTCTATGGCTGTATGGCCTTCCTAATGCCAACCACTTTACAGTGTGCTGGGTGCTTGTAGTGTGGCACTAAACGAGTGCTTTTATGTGGCACTGCCACAGAATTCTTGCAGGCTAATCCTCTTCACCAAGGGGTGCGACCTTAACACTTCTGCTGTGGAGGATATATTTTCTTGAGTTGGTAAGGCATTAATTCCATCAGTCCTGTAATATTCATTTTCCCTACATTTAGGGACTCTGTTTATGGACACAAAACCAACAGGAGGCCACTCTTCTTCATCATATAATATGCTAAAAATAGCAGCCAAATTCCTTCAAATCATAGCTTACCATTTTAAAAATGGAATGGCATGCTGAATTATGTACACTTCTTTTGTCCCACATTCACCTTTTCTATATCCGTTGTTTCAGGATTGACCTCATCTTCTCATTTTGTTACTAGAATGATTTTAATCCTAAATATGCTTAATTAGTTTTGCCCAAAAGTGAAACAACAACAATTATTTGAACAGCAGATGTCTAGTACCTTTGCTTGCTGGTTATAATCTGCATCATATTAAAATCCTTCACCTCTTTATGTCATCTTATGTATTTCTGTCTGATATGGTTTCATCTGGTTGTTATAGTTAACTAACTTGGATTGATTTCATTTCAGAATATCATATTTTATTACATTTTTCTTTTATTAAAGCACTAAGTACTAGACAGAGTAGGTAATAGGCCTACATTACCAAAATCTAGGGGAAGGGGTTTCACACAAATTCCGAACTACTGAAACACAATTTCTTAATCCAGATAAAAACATGAAAACTTAATAACAAAGTGGAAAAGTAAGATCAAAAAGGATACAGAACTGGAGCAGTGTTGGGCAGATGAAATAAGATGGTAGTGTAGTGTTATAACCTATTCCATAATTTGGCATGGAAAATTTCAAACTTTACCAGATTTAATCTGTTATAATGGATTTCCTCAGAGATCTGCATAATCATTAAAGCTATAGATTTCACGTTCACAAATTGATTATAATTTTCAGACTGCATTTTTCAGATGGTGCAAAGAGGGTGATAATTGTTAGAAATACATTACACAAAACCTGGAGTAGGGGTGCATGCTGTTGGGCTGGCCTGAGGCACAGAATATTCTAGTGATAGTCCCATTACTTTTAATTATAATTAGCTACCAAAACACTAATCTGTAAAATCAATTTTGGAAATCTGTTTTCTTCCAGGTTCTTCATTTTGTTGCTGCTGTTACTATTATTATTATTATTATTATTATTATTATTATTATTATTATTATTATTATTATTTATCCATTTCAACTTTATAATTTTGACAACTTTCTTAGATTGTTAATATCCTCTTGTCACTCTCGATGCCAGAACCAAATACTCTAAATCCTAATTAGTAGGGCAATATAATCATTTGCACGTTGAGTGAGTACTCCAATAATGTACAAAAAAAATTACTAAAATATCTGAACTAACCAAATATTTTCTTAATACTTTATTCCTTTCCATTATTGATTTTGTATTTCTTTCAACTAAATTGTATCTCTTTCTATTGAGCTGTTAAATCAATACAACAACTAACATAATGTTCTGATAAATATTTATTTTTGCCTGTTAAAGGTCTAAACTTTGATGGGGAGGAAGATACAGCTGGTTGAATTACTACCGTCATATTACTGTGATACTTCTTTTGTCAAGCTTTGAGAGATGAGGGATACATTTACTCTATTATCTCTATCAACTCAACATTGCCACTATTCAATATCATACAAGATTATCTCTATTCTGTGTTGAGTAAGAACAAAGAAAGTTATATCAATGTTAGATGTTGTAACTGAGTCTATTTATTTGTTCCAGTAATAATCTTGCCATTTTCTTCCTTCTTATCTACCTCTTGTGATCTTGTTGATATGACTTTCAAAATTGTGTCAGGATAAGAAATCAGGAAATCTGTGTTCAATTCAAAGCCAGAACTGCTTCTTCTTTCCTCTTATAAATCATCATCATCTTAACATCCACTTTCCATGCTTGTATGGGTTAGATGAAATTCATTGAGGCAGATTTTCTATTGAGATTCTCCTCCTTTTGTTACCTCTCGTCTGTTTCCAAGCAAATTAATATTTCCCATTGTATGTACTTTACATACATACATACATACATACATACATACACACATATAAATACATATATGATACAAATGTGGCATACTGGGACAACAAAGGGGCATTGAGAAAAACACACGAGAGAGACAGACATGCTCAACCCCTCATTGATTACCAACTATCATCGTTATCTTGACACAATAGGTTTCTTTCAACACTTGGTTATAAATCTAGTCACAAGCCTTTAATTGGGCTTGGGTGATAGTAGAAAACAATTGCTTAAAGTGCCAATCAGTGGGACTGATCTAAAGCCACAACATTTAGAAGCAAGATTTTTAACCACACAGCCATGCCTGTGCATATAAGTAAATCTAAGATTGTGGCATTGGAAAAAACTAATAGCTGTGGGACTTAGATGGAATGAATAAAAATATGCTGCTGGTCTTACATCATGTTTCTTGGACAACAATTTTACAATGTCTCATTTTACTTAGCTATTAAGTTCAAGAATTTCCCAAGGAAAGTATCTGTGATAGTTTCCTTTCATTAAGGTTGATTTTTATTTTGAGCAAATGAAGTGAACTGGTTGATGTGAAAAACAGGGACCAGAAAGAGAAGGGAAATTTAGAGACAACTAATAATACAAATGAAGGATTAAGAAAAACATTCAGATTAACATTTAGAAAGGTTTGAATATTAAGAGCATTCTAAAGTCAGAGGAATTGTAAGAATGGCAGAACAGCAAACCAAAATGCCAAACTGTATTCAGTTCTGTTTATATATATATATTGAGCTAAAATCCAGCTGGGATTGATTTTGGCCTTTATCCTAACAAGGCTAATAAATAAAACAGTACCACATGAATTTAGGTCAGTGAAGGGAACATACTCTTCCTTTACAATTGTACTGCATAATGCCAAAGTATAAAGCAGTTGCCACTACAACTAACAAAAAGTAGATTCCTTTATCACTATATGTCCCTGTTTAATCTATTGCTCATTTATAAGCTTGTAGTTCTTTCCCTTGACTTTCTTGGTTTGAATTGTCATTAAAGTTAATGCATTTCTCATTTACGAGTGTAATTTCAGCTGAATGAAACTTCTGAATGGTTCACTACGTTATCTATGTTAACCGAAAATTCTGGGGTAGGTCAGAATCAATTAAATCAAACCTAATATTTGACTGGTACTTTAGTTTATGGATCACAAAATGATTAAAAGCAAATTTAATTTCAAAGGGATTTAAACTGCAAAATTTAAAGGCTGTAATTAAACACTGTGAGGTATTTAATCCACTGCTTAAACAAATCTTCTAATCTATCATTCCATCTTATGCCAATGCTTAAAGTTTAAATCCTATCAGGGTTGGCTCTATTTTCTGCTCCCTTATAACTGATAAAATAAATACATTATTAATAGTGTACTGGGAAAAATTCAGCGCAGTAAAATTCATCCTTATCCTCCAAAATTTCTTTGGTTATATGCTTGGATATAGAAAATAAATCAATAGAGAAAAAGATTCTATTGCCCTAACTGATAAATCAGAGGTTTCATGAATATGTATTCAAAACTATCCTTAATGATAAATGTATGATATTCAACAGTGAAAATATATACAGGTGTGAGATGGCACTTGAGAATATGCAAGTAGATGCTATATTCAGATGAATAGCTTTGTAATTAATGCAATAATGCATTAGGTAGGAAAAAAAAAACATATGACTAAAACAGAAACAGAAATTCATAAAAAAAGTCACTAGAATAAGGAATAGAAGTCATGCTTCAGGAATGTGCAGCCTATATATGTATTTATGTATGTGCGTGTGTGTGTGTGTGTGTGTGTGTGTGCATGGATATATACATATATGAATATATATGTATACATTTGAGTATATATGCGTACGAACAACCATGCTACATGGCAGTGAAACATGGGCTGTAACTGCTGAGGACATACGTAAGCTCGCAAGGAATGAAGCCAGTATGCTCCGTTGGATGTGTAATGTCAATGTGAATACCCGTCAGAGCGTAAGTATCTTGAGAGAAAAGCTGAACATTAGAAGCATCAGTTGTGGCGTGCAAGAGAGACGATTGCGCTGGTATGGACATGTGGTGAGAATGGAGGAGGATAGCTGCGTGAAAAAGTGCCACACCCTAACAGTTGAGGGAACCCGTGGAAGAGGTAGGCCCAGGAAGACCTGGGCTGAGGTGGTGAGGCAAGACCTTCGTACATTGGGCCTCACCGAGGCGATGACTACGGACCGAGACCTTTGGAAATGGGCTGTGCGTGAGAAGACCCGGCAAGCCAAGTAAGATCGTTGCCAGTGCCCCTGGACTGGTTCTTGTGCGGTTGGCACATGAGATGCACCATTTTGAGCGTGGCCGTTGCCAGTACCGCCTGACTGGCTCCTGTAGGATTTTCGAGCGAGATCGTTGCCAGTGCCCCTGGACTGGCTTGTGCGGGTGGCACATAAAAGACACCATTTCGAGCGTGGCCGTTTTCGTGCGGGTGACACGTAAAAGCACCCACTACACTCTCTGAGTGGTTGGCGTTAGGAAGGGCATCCAGCTGTAGAAACTCTGCCAAATCAGACTGGAGCCTGGTGTTGCCATCCGGTTTCACCAGACCTCAGTCAAATCGTCCAACCCATGCTAGCATGGAAAGCGGACGTTAAACGATGATGATGATGATGATGATGACACATGTATATGTGTGCTTGTTGTGTGTGTGTATATATATATATTTATGTGTGCTCATATGTATATATATATATATATACACACACAAGCATATATAAATTAGTATATATATATATATATATATATATATATATATATACATATATGCATATATAAATTGGTAGATAGATAGATAGATAGATAGATATAATTATATGTACACACTGAGATATGTGTGTATTTGCATGGCTGTCCGTCACAAGGATGTATAACCTGGTGCTTGTACCATACTTTCACCAACTGTTTTACCTACATAGCTGAGAGTAGATACAGATAGCCTCTCAGCCCCCACCCCACTCATTCTTAGTAAAATGTTAAAATTGCGGCAACTGGGTTACACGTTTGAGTGGGCTGTCTTGAGGCTATAGAAAATGACATTTGCTTAAGATGTCATAAAGCAGGATATAACCTGGTTCTTCATGTTTGCAAAGTGGTTTTTTAAAATACCCACCCATAATGCACCTACAAGCACAAACACATTCAGTTATTCTCCACTGAAACAAGAAGCTCATATGTGCACCAGAGGGAAGCCTCTTTCACATATAAACTACATCTTCTGTCTGTTTCTAACACACACATATATAATCTGTCTCTCTTTCACACACACACAAGCACTCACACACACACAAGCACACACACACACACACACATACACACATGCGCATAGACACACACTCACACATAATGTATGCAAACTGAATGATTTTTGTCATGATCCAAATTCACGCAACACAATCTTAAGGTGGACTGTTTTATTTTCGGTGTTTCAAACTGCTTTCATAAATATTGGAAAGGGTTCATACATATGTGTCAATTGCTTTTTTGTAGCCAATTTCTAAATGATATTTCGTTGAGATTAGGTTTATGATTGCTACTGCTCTTTATTCATTGGTTGTTCTGTCACCGTTGGTCGATTTCAGTGTCATATCCGACTGCTCCGAATTTTCTTTTGTTTATGATGCATGTCTTTTTGATGACTTTCATGACGCTTTTCATTGGCTCATACAGTCATTCTTCTATCTCTACTAGTTGATTTCATCATTATATCCTGTTTCGCTAAAATTCTTATTCTGTTTACTTTCATTATTACATCCTGCTTTCATCCCCTAAATTGTTATTCTGTATTTGAAGTTGTTAAACGTTGTTTATTCTGTTATCGTGTTCTTTTTTTTTGTTTGTTTTCCATTTCTGCATTTAGTGTTTAGGCGGTCTGTCCGTAAGCATTAAAGTTCTGAAGATGTTGTATAGTAGCTTTTCATTGGTTAATTCAGTGCAGTTGATTTCATCATTATATCTTGTTTCACTAGAAATTCTGCTCTGTTTACTTAATTTGAAGTGATAAATTGTTATCTGAATTTGCTGATATCTTATGTCACCAAAATCATTGTTCTGTTGTCTTCCATCGTTTGTGTGTTTCTCCCCTGGGGGAGGTTTCTGTGTATTTTCTATCTACTCTCACTGAATTGTTATTCTTTTGATAGGTTTGATCTCTTTAGTTTCTTATTCCACTGGGGTTAGCATTGTCATACCTCCACTTCCTTGTTACAATTTGGAACAGCTTATACAAGTGATTTTTCTCGTGTGTCTGCAGTATAATACCATCTCATTTTATATCACCTTATTTCTTCTTTTGGATAACTATATATGTGGTAATTATATTGTATTTCCTGTGGTGTACAAAGGTCATATTTCAGTAACATATACATTAGAATGATACCGTCTATTGTTGTCCAGTTACGAATGTGCTTTGAAAAGGACAATACATTCTCTCTGCAAATGTGAAATAAGTAAATGCATTTTGTGAATTAAAGATTGAACTACAAAATTAGTCGTCCCATATTTTTGGTGCCTTCATTTGTCGAATGAATGTATGGATCTGCACTTGGTAAGTTCGTGTCTAAGGGGAAGATCTGGGCAAGGCTTATCCGGAAGACAATAGTAGTTCTCCATGCATAAAAAACCCTTCTCTCCATGTCACTCAAAAGGGAAAGAAAGTCAAGTACTGTTACGACATAACATGATTGTTGTCTAAAGCATTGCACTGTGAGTTCAAGGCTCTAACAATTCCACTAAGTCACAGTTTTGGATCGCGAAAGGATTATAAAGTTTTCTGCAATTCGATTTGAATTCGGTGTTCAGAGAACCAAAAGAAATATCGCACACATCTATCTCAATATATGCATGTATGTATGTATGTATGTATGTATGTATGTGTGCGTGCGTGTGTGTGAGAGAGAGAGAGACAGATACTTTCTGGACCATCCTAACCAAGCTAGGTTGCTCACAGAAGTTCACTACATTGATAAAACTCTTTCATGACAATATGACCGGTCAAGTTTTTTGCAATGGTGGCTGCACTAACACTTTCAACATTTCCAATGGTTATTTCCTTGATTTCGGCCACGACCCTAAAGCGGTTGATAATTCTTCTCATGTTTGAATATTTCCTTCCATAAACTGATTTGAGTCACACTGTCTGACGAAGTGAACTGGCTCCAGATTTATTATATAACGTTACATAATTCTTATGTAATATGAAATAAAGGACATCCATTAATCGAAGCATACATAAAAGTAATTTGACTTGTCTATCAAAATTATTACTGCCTTTGAGAATAATAACATGTCTACTTGATAAACATATATTGGATTTCTGGAGTGCTACAAAAAATTAGCTGAAATAAAACCAATCACACTTTGGTTGATTAGAGGGGTAGTTTTTACACTGTTATTTGAAAAATTTACTAGCCAGTTTTTTGCACGAAGTGTTGCTAAAGTGATAGCTTAAATTATATTTATCCCACTATTATTATTATTATTCAGGTCACTGCCTAGAATCGAACTCGGAATCTTGGGTTAGTAGCCCACGCTCTTAACCAGTACCCGAATAATAATAATAATAATATGTACGTGACATGGTGATCTCATAATAAGATAAACAGCGCATAACCTTGCAGGTGGGGCCTAATTAGAATTTTCTTCAGATCGAGTGGCCCATCCCGCTCAAAAGGTCCCTGAATAAGGATGTTGAACTAAACACCCATGATTTCACAAGCGAATTATACAAACCCCAAATAATTCCTTTCAACACATGGATATGATGCTCCTCTACTACTTCTGCTCGTGATCAGAGATGCACATATCGTCAGCCACTAAGGGACATGCTCAACTGGTAAGGTCGAACAACTGACAAGCAAATCTGTGGTATTGAGCAGAATATTTGCTGTAGCCCATCTTTATATTTGCCCATTATTATTATTATTATTGTTCAGTAGTTTTATTTTTATAACGTGCTTTCACTTCACTACCGAGCGCAGCTCTGTGTGCCTTGGGTATGTGCTGTGGTTTGCTGTGATGCTCTTATGGTTACTGTATTGAAAGTGTTTTGCGTAGGATGTGTGCAGTGCCTAGTAGTGAAATTTTCTGTATGTTATATATATTTGTAAGTCCTGGTGTTTTTGTTTTGTGTTTGTCTGAATATATTTTTTATTATACCTAAGGCACCTACTATGATAGGAATTGTTTCTGTTTTTAGATTCCACATTCGAGTTACCTCTATTTCCAGGTCTTCATTATTATTATTATTATTATTATTATTATTATTATTTGTGTCTACGTGTGTGTGGGTGGGTGTGCATACATATGCTGTTAAGTCTACACTAGAGAATATTGTGAATTTGTCGCAGGAAGGAACTCAGGTGTTAAGATTCGTGACAGTTGGTAATAGCTTTCCTTTGGCGTTAATGAGTAATATTATCTCAGTATTACACTTATCTACATTATATGCATTATTATATCACCCATTCACTAATATTTGAAACAATTGTAAAGACTGTACCTGCTTGCAGCATGTAAAATGTATCTTTTATTTGTTTCAATCATTTGACTGCGGCCATGCTAGGGCACCGCCTTGAAGGCTTTAAGTCGAACATCTCGACCCGAGGACTTACTTTTTAAAGCTTGGTACTTATTCTATCAGTCACTTTGCCGATCCGCTATGTTACGGATACATAAACACACCAACACCTGTTGTCAAGCGGGATGAGGAACAAACACAGAGACAAAGATACACACACATAGATATAAACATATACATATACACAACGGGATTCATTAAGTTTCTACCTACCAAATCCACTCACTTTCCCACAGTGCCATGTTGTGGAGCTGAACCAGGAATTATGTGATTGGGAAGCAAGCTTCTTACCTTTCCTCTGACTGACATTTGCAATTCCGAACTCCCTCACCTGATTAAGAGGCTGGAATTTAAGAATTCAATCTCTCTCAGTCCGACTTAGTGACTATCTATTCCGAGCTTGCACTTCCATTTTGTCACGCACTATATATATATATATATATATATATATATATATATATATATATATATATATATATATATATATATATATATGTGTGTGTGTGTGTGTGTGTGTATATATACATATATGTACGTGTGTGTGTGTGTGTGTGTGTCTGAATAAACTCATATATGTGTATATGTAGGCATGTGCATGTTTACATGTTTGTGTAATTGTACTTATGATATAGATATACATACATATATATATATATATACACACACACACATACAGACACACACACATGTATGCACTTATCCCTATATTCTATTACTCGACTCTGAATTAGTATATCGGTTTTAATCAGTAGTCACATAAATAAATTTTTTACATTCACAAAAATAACAGCAACAACAACAACAAAAATATTTAGGATTTTGCATGGCTGCAAATAATATTCTGATAATTTGTCTGACATATGTTGAATATTAATATTTCTATCTTTTAGTGGAATGCTTGACATAATTTTTTTCATAATTAATATGACAAGTTTCT
Source organism: Octopus bimaculoides (assembly GCF_046866305.1). Lineage (NCBI taxonomy): Eukaryota > Metazoa > Mollusca > Cephalopoda > Octopoda > Octopodidae > Octopus > Octopus bimaculoides. The sequence continues at coordinate 91,129,486 of NC_142929.1, forward strand.
GATTGAAAAACTAAAACATCTCTATTTTTTCTTCTGAATATTTTTTAATCGGTATTATTAATTAATACTATCTGTAACGAGATATACTCCATCGCAGTATTCTTAAGACCTTATAACTATCCTGTTATCTACACGAATGTTGTAACTAAAGAAAGCAAATTTACAATTGACAGTCATATCATGACAATTCATAACAATTGCTTCTAATTTAGTCACAAGACTAGTGATTTTGAGTGGAGTAGGGCAGGCCTCATTGATTATGACATCAGTATTTGACTAGCATTGAAGTTTAGCTGTCCCAGGGGGATGAACAGCAAAATTGACTCGGTGAAATTTGAACTCACAACGTAAATATTGCAAGCGCTTCCTCAGAATAAATATTCTTTTGTACTCTACGCAGAAGGCCCTAAATTTTTGAGGAGGGGGCCAATCGACTAGATCGACCCAGTACACAACTGGTACTTAATTTATTGACACCGAAAGGAGGAAAGGCAAAGTCGACCACGGCGGAATTTTAACTCAGAACTCCTCAGAAGAAATATTGCAAGCATTTCTTCCTACGCTGTTACTATTTTATTAATTCTCTGGTCTGTGACAAATAATGGTTTCTGATTTTAGCACAAGGCGAGAGGAGTTGATACCATTGACCCAGTACTTGGCTGGTACATTATTTTATGAACTCTGGAATAATGAAAGGCATAGTTCACCCTTGCGGAATTTGAACTCGAAATATAAACAGTCAAAGCAATTGCAGCAAATCGTTTGTTCTGATGCTTAAACTATTCTGCCAGCTCGCTGCTCTATGATAGAAGATAATAATAATGAAATGGTTAAACAGAATTTGCAGTTGGAACAAAAAATGCTTGTTTTCGGGCATGGATTATGAGTAACCGATCTCTGTATAATAAATTAATCGCAAATGCTCAGAGAAATAATTGTGAATTCTATAGATCAATAGTGAAATACCGATAAAATGGAACGAATTTATTTATGTGCGCATCAGTGGGAAGCCTCAGGTTCTGGTAAATTCACGAACTCCGTCACATAAAGAGTTTGTAATACAGACTCGAATTTACTCGTCAAACCATATTTCATCACATCAGACAGCCTTATGAAATTATATTATTTATACTTAAATATTTTGGCCGTCACTGCGTTCGTAAATTAAATTAAATCTACTATCTGCATGCGATATTCATAAAGGTCTGTCTTGTTTATTATACAGTCGCCCCTTTTTTTGCTGTCTACTGTATGGTTGATGAACTCGACAGTCTTTTACAACTGTCTAATATATCTAGAAAATTTAATTAATATATTTAATTTAGATACGTTGAATCGGTGAAAGTTTTTAAATATGACCCAAAGAACTCTTTAACATGAGAAATAAACACTGCTGGCTCACCAGTGTATTTATTTAACAGCCTCATGAAAGGCGAGAATAGAGAAAATATGGACAAAGCGGCCAGTTGTAAAAATGCCACAGGCCATGTAGAAATTTAGAAAGATAACGTTAATATCATGATTGAGAAAGTGCCATGAAAGACGACAAAAGCACAAACACTAAGCAGATTTATTTTACTAAAGACAACAACAGAAATAATGGAAAATGCAATTATTGTTACCACCAAGGACAAAAAATGGATAACCATTTAATAGAAATACTAAAAAAGAAGCCAATAAATACGGACTAGAAATGAGAAATGAAAATAATGGTAACATAATTAACAGAGCTATAGTAACCTGTAGGTGTTACTAAAATGTAACTGTAGACATGGAGAAAAATGGAGCAAACTGCCACTTTGTTCATCCTAAAATCTAGCATCAATAGGATGCAGGAAAATATTTTGCTTACACAAACAAAAGCTATTGTGGTAGTAACCTGATAATCTACAGAGCATTATCATTAAAGAAGAAAATCTGAATGAAAGATGCACATACACCTACACAAAAAGGATACAGTGCACATCATTGGTACGCATGCATCAGTCGAGTATCAATATTAAAAATGACTTAAGGCGGCGAGCAGGCAGAAACGTAACCCCGCCGGGCGAAATGCTTAGCGGTATTTCGTGTGTCTTTAAGTTCTGAGTTCAAATTCCGCCGAGGTCGACTTTGTCTTTTATCCTTTCGGGGTCAATAAATTAAGCACCAGTTGCGTACTAGGGTCGATCTAATTGACTAGCCCCTCCCCAAAAATTTTGGGCCTCGTGCCTAGAGTAGAAAAGAATATTAAAAATTACTCTTAAGTTAGTGCAGCGGATGATTTCGCTGCAGTAGATACTCCAACGCGCAAATTCACCATAAATAAAACCAAAGATAGTTCTGACACACATCTATTATAATGTCACATTAATCATACTGTTAAATGTCAGAGATCTGTTATAACTTAGTAACAGAAGTAAAAGTCCTTACACGAGAAACCATTCCAGATGCAATCAAGTAATATGCATGACATTTACAGAAACACATCTTGCAGCTAACATAACAGATGATGTATTCATACTAAAGTATGTCGTTTATTTGGTATTGTCACGAAAGAAAGATGTTATGGTAGAGTTATAATTTACATTTATGTAGATGTATCGACTATCAAATGCCCCAAATGATGGGAAACATTTGAAGTGAGTCTTGAAGAGATAGAACTGATATTAACCCAACTAGATCAATATTTTGATGTACTTCTCTTGGGTAACTTATACCTATACAATCTCAAATGTTCTGTATGCCCCAGTTTCTGCGATACCTAACGAGAAGCAATAATACTCCAAATCTGTGCCATAGATAACACTAATTTCATCCATAATGTGAAGATGATGTCTACGAATTTCGTTGATGATAAAATGAAGAATTAACGATTAAAAATAATAGAATTAACAAATTGTAGATATGTACCTCACAGGAAGCACTCGAATTCTATCCAGCTTAAATTTCATAAGACTCACCAAAAATCAATCCAGAAAGTGATCTTTAGACGTAGCTGGCTTGACTGTCATTGTAAGACAATGGCAGGAAACTTATTCGTGTTAATAAAGCAAGCTGTATGCATTAAATTTATTTCAAAGAGGAAGGCAAACATTCACAAAACTAAAGGCAAAATAAAAAGATCTCAGAGCTTTTCAATTGTTAAATCACAGAGATAAAGTCTGGGAGTCTTTTTTGGCTTGTTGAGTCTACAAGAAAGAGCCTTGCCCATGACTTTTACAAGACCCTCAAGACTGATGAGTTTGATGCCATTAATGTTCCACTTAAATAATTGTAGCTCAATACCTACGGCAAAGACATAAAGAGGGAGAAAATTTCTGAGGACTGATTTTATGGGGAGAAAAGACTGAGCATAATTTTTAGGTACCCCCATGGTGCAATACGTCAGATCTGAATTAAGATGCTCAGTATGTCAGTTGCTTCTATTACACTAAAATAACCGCAACGCTATTAAAAAAATATCATCTCAAATGTCAAACACACAACTACATTTATGTATTAACAGTGAAGTGTGTAGTTACATTTTATAAGAGTAGATATCATATATCTTCGCTAAACGTTTGCACAAATAAAAATACACTAAAATATATATTGATCACCATATAAAAAATTTTTACTAAAAACATTTTTACTGTCAAATGATTAGAAAAATAGATATACAAGTTCATAGGCAGTTATAAAAAACAAATACATATATATATACATATGCATAATATATCATAAATGTAGACTATTGGTTGGCACTCCGTCGGTTACGACGAGGGTTCCAGTTGATCCGATCAACAGAACAGCCTGCTCGTGAAATTAACGTGCAAGTGGCTGAGCACTCCACAGACACATGTACCCTTAGCATAGTTCTCGGGGAGATTCAGCGTGACAAAGAGTGTGACAAGGCTGGCCTTTTGAAATACAGGTACAACAGAAACGGGAAGAAAGAGTGAGAGAAAGTTGTGGTGAAAGAGTACAGCAGGGTTCGCCACCATCCCCTGCCGGAGCCTTGTAGAACTTTAGGTGCTTTCGCTCAGTAAACACTCACAACGCCTAGTCTGGGAATCGAAACCGCGAGTCTGCTGCCTTAACCACGGGGCCTGTGCGCCTCCACCGCAGACTATTACGTATGTATTATATATGCCCAAGATGCCACTCAATGAGACCGAACCATGTGGTTAGGAAGCAAGCTTTGTACCACATGAACACAGATGCCGCGAGGTATATATATATGTATGTATATATATATATATATATATATATATATATATATATATATATATATATATATATTAACAGCATCAAGCTCATCAGTCTTGGAGGTTTTGCAAAAGTCATGGACTCAAAAAGCAAAAAAAGATAACAACCAGATTCTATCTCTCCTTTTTACTTAAGTCATTAGACCATGGCCGTGCTGGGACACCACTTTAAAGGGGGTCAAATGAGTCGACCCCCAGTACGTTTTTTATGCCTGATAGTTATTCTATTGGTCTCTTTTGCTGAACCTCTAGCATACAGGGATGTAAACACACTAACACCGCTTGTCAAACGGTGGCGGTGGACTGGTACTGGCACAAAGACGCACACAAACACACATATACACGACAGGCTTCTTTCAGTTTCCGTCTACCAAATTCACTCACAAGGCTTTGGCCGACCCGAGGCTATAGTAGAAGACACTTGCATAAGGTGCCGGGCAGTGAGACTGAACCATGTGATTGGGAAGCAAGCTTTTTGCTACATATCACAGAGGCCGCGAGGTATTTAGTTTGAGAATCCAATCGTCACCGGTATTTTATTTATTTACTTCGAAAAGATGAAAGCAAAGCTGACTGCAGCGGATTTGAACTCAGTGTGCTGCCTGTTAGAACAGATACACTTAGACATTCTGTAATGCTCTAACAATTCCTACATTTCCATCATGCACACACTATTTACTACTTAACTTGTTTCTCAGTAATTCCCAACATATCCCACATACCAGTCAAATCTCGTATCGTGTTTTGTGTGTTTTTTGTGCTTTGTGTGTTTTTTGAAGGTTGTTTTGTGCTACTTTGGTTGTGCTTCTCTCTGTTTTAGGGAGAGATGGCTATGGCAATGAAAGGAATGTTCTATTCAGACCTTCGTGGTTCCGAATTATCTTCTTCGGAGGAGGAGCTTATAATGACAGTGGACAGAAAGGATAAGCATTTGGGAAGAAAAAGCTTTGCTGAAGTGGCGGACGGAAAAAAAAGGAAAGTGAGCTTAACAAATATAGAAAAGTATGGAAGAATGGCTCACAGAGTAGTGGGTGACGTTAAGTTGTCACCACCACAAATGATATTGGAAGAAATAGACATAAAAAGAAAACAGTCTACAAGGTATATTCTAGGAAAGAAGAGAAAATAGTACATGTGGAGGCTGAAGAAATAGAAAGGGCATTATGCACAATATGGCAAGATATAACATACCTGGCGAGAGGCAACAAATATGGAACTATTGTGGTCCATTCTAAGACAGAAATAAAAGCGAAGGAACATCCCAAAACTACAGTGAAATCGGAAAAGTAGTCTTACTACCCACTTATCTTGGAAGAACTTCCAAGATTAGGGTACAAGGAATCCCTCCGGACAGAGATGTGGCTTGGATTGCGGCGGCTGTTCTTCTAGGAAGTAAGGAAGAAACAACTGTCCTCCAAGCCACAGAAACAGTAAATTCGATTTGGAAAGGCAAAACAATGGACCTCATTAGACAGGCTACAGTGGAAACATTGGAAAGTTTGGTGGAAGCTGTAATAATTGGAGAAATGATTTTGAGAGTGTAGGTAGAGGGTAGAATCCCTCGTTGTTTTAATTGTGGCCAAAAAAGCCACAGTAGAGCACACTGCCCTCTACAGAAGCAAGAAGGTCGGTCAGGAGGAAGATGTAAAGGAGTCGAAGAAGGAGTAGGTACAAGAGGAAGAAAATTAAAATGAAGAGTGGATAGTAGCAGAAGGAAGAAAAAGGAAGCAGAAGAAAGGACAGTGGAAAGTGGAACCCCAAACCATACTCATTCCCTCTCAGATCCACCCACTCCACAGACACCAAACCCACCCATCCCCCTCCTACACAGAGCAAAAGGAAAAAAGAAAAACAGACATACCAGAATGCACAAAATTCCCCTCCCAGTGATAATTGTTACGTATGTATGATGACGACGAATATAGACGAGGAATTGCTTCACAAGATAACAAAGTGGAAAACTGCTAAATCTGTTAACGTAGAAGGTTGTACAAGCATAATAGGATGACACTCGTGTGTGATGGTGACAGAAAGTCAAAAGGAAGAAATAGTGAAATTAAGAAAGGACGGAAGTGTTGGAAGGTAAGTGCTGATCTGAAAACGATACCGGACAATGTGAGATACGAGGTGCTAATGGAGGAATATAGCATAACTATTTTGAAAGACTTGTAGTACAAAAGACAAAAGGAAGTAAGTGATACTGCTTGAGGTGGCGCAAGCAGTACCTTTACATCATTCATTTTCTTATTATCATTCATGTTATCATATCCACAACAAAATGCACCCAAAACGACATAGACTACACAGTCACATAAAAAGTAACACTTTATCTTCTCACACATGTGAAATTCCTGCATTTCCATCATGCACACACTATTTACTGCTTAACTTGTTTCTCAGTAATTTCCAACATATCCCACACACCTGTCAAATCTCGTATCGTGTTTTGTGTGTTTTTTTTAAGGTCGTTTTGTGTTGTCCTTTCTTCCGCTTCCTTTTTCTTCCTTCTGCTACTGTCCACTCTTCATTTTACTTTTCTTCCTCTTGTACCTCCTCCTTCTCTGACTCCTTTCCATCTTCCTCCTGACCGACCTCCTGTGCGTAAGCACTATCGGTAACTTATATACACTCTTCATATCCCTTACACTTCCCCTAAAATACACCAATCAACAAACACTGGCATTTACACAGCTGGTATGCACAAACACGTGTACACAAATGCACACATGTCCCAAGAGTATATTTATGCATACATCCATAAATGATAGGCTCCAATCACTGGGTTCAGAATATATACACAACAATGAACACACATATGCGTATACATCACATACACAAAGTTCGTACCTTCACACCCTTTCGTACTAACTCATATATAAAGGGTTCATAATACACACACGAACACTGAAAGAAGCACGCACAACTATGCCTCAAAGCACAGAGACACACAAATGCATACATAAACTCTTTTGAAACCGACTCTCTCCTGTCTTACCTCCGGTCATTCGACCTTCGCTATTTTCCTCCACTACTCCTGTTTCTCCTTCCCTAGTTCTGTACATTTCCCTTCTGACTGCTTAACTTTCCGAAGAACTAATGAACGTCAAAGACACTTCTACTTTCTAACCTCTCATTGAATGTCAAACTAATAATTTTATTATCACTTTGTTTTCGCATTGTTATTCCTTAATTTTGAACACACACACACACACACACATTAAATCAATCAATTACAGTTCAATGTTATTTCAGTTTTAGCCCCTTAGGATTGATCATATACGTATTAGTCATGTACTACGATCTATACAATCGACATTTACTCCCCACTAAATTTGAGATCCTACACAATTGTAAATAATCACTCAATACATACATACATACATACATAAATATACATACACGTACTCATATAGATATGTATATGTGTGAGCATGATTGTTCTTTTATTTCCTTTCAAGTATAAGAATATGAAATAATCCTAAGGGAAATTGATTATATTTCAACATCTCACTAGTTGCCATTCCTGTGAGAGTGTAAAATTCATTACAGTTAGATATATATTTATTTGTTCGTTTTTCTTTTTATTGGAAAATATTTAAAAATTACCTAAATAGCGACGTGAACGTTAGATTCTCTTAACGATATATTTCATTTTCTACTAGTTTTAACTTGAAGGGAAATGTATCATCTTAAAGCAACGTATGGATTTTTAAGATTTAGTGTGACTTTTACTTAAAACTTCCAGATTTATAAAAGAGAAAAATTAAAATGTATGGCGTTTATATATTTTTTATAGACACTAATTTCCTAAGTGAAATGAATTGCCTCTAGTTGGCAATTGAAAGCGGTTGCAGACTTTATTTTGCCACTTGAGTCTTTTTTATTACATATGAAATTCTTTGAAGGCAAGGAATAAACTATAGATCGCCGCGATATATTACTAATGACTCTTCAAGGGTTTGGACAATAAATTCAATGTCTAGCAGAATTTGAAGTTAAAATGCACTAAAAACTATTAGTAAATTTGATCAGAATATACTAAATACTGTATGATATTCGTTCAAGCGTTTTAGAATCACTACCTGTTGCATTCTGCTTTTAATTAAAATTCTGGGTTAGTCTCCTTTTCTTTTACTAGAACGAATCATTAAGTAATTGAATTTTAAAATTATTGGTGTGGTTTTAATTAATTAAAATGCCACGAAGAAAACACCCAGTGCACTCTGTAAAGTAGTTGGCGTTAGGAAGGGCACTCAACCGTTGAAGCCATGTCAAAGCAAGCATTGGAGCACATGATATATGGAATTCTCACGTTGCTACTAGGAAAGGTGTGTAGTCAGTCATAGCTACCCCAGTAGAATGACAAGGGTGGAAAACTGATAGCAAACCAATGTAGTGCGGTACCAAACCAGCTATGGTAAAACGTTCACCACAATCAATGTTCTGCTCAGTGCTTCATCGTTCGTCACCAAATTTTTTCAATGATTTTGTTCTATAAAAGCATAGTCACTTTCTATACAACGTTACTTCAGAAATATGTGTTACAGTAAAGTATGGGGACTAGATAGTTAGGAAATGACTTGGCTATGAGCATGAATCAGTGAGGAGCTAACTCATTTCCTTCTGACTATACGGTCTGTTAGTGATAGCAGCTAAATCTTCCTCAGTGAAAATTGTTTTAGCCATTGACACGTATCAGTGATGGGCTAGTTCAGTACTCTGTGGTCACCCGCCTACTGGAAGCAACAACTAAATCTCCTCCAAATAATACCGCACCACTGTGTCTGCCTTAAATTCAACTATATGAAACAGATGAAAGGAAATAACTCAATTGGCCCAATGATGTACTGAATGATGTATACAAACACCCTTTCAAAGAACTAAAATTCGTCTCTTATTTTGGGAAACAAAATAAAAGCATGATACTATCTATCAAAACGGCCAATTAATTCAAGAAATGAAAATTTTATTCCACCAAAAATTAAATTTTTTTGCCCAGTAGGGAAAAATGATATTTGCTAGTATGCCAAGGGAAAACTACAGACAGGTTTTGGGCGTTAGGAATAATCAGTTGAGCATAGTCTAGCGAAACCTATTTCAGTAAGCTGACGTTACCATAATGACAGAAAGTTTGCTAAGAGAAATAAAATGGGCCAACGAGTAGGTGTACACTAAAAATTAGTTATGAATTGAAAACTGTTTTTTTATTTGGAAGAACTAACAGAAACTTAAAGTGAACCAAAGAAAAGGCAAATAATTTTAAGAATTATTTTTTTAAAATTGTTTCAGAGAAAATTGAAGGTTCATGCTGAGAGTAAAAATCTGATTTTTGTTAATGACAGGAACAGTTATGCTTCAATATTACGTCTCATCATTACAGAACTGTACAATCACTGCAGCCTTTGCCATTCGGCAAAAAATTTTCAACTTTGACAAATGACTGTTTAAACTTCAGTGAAGTGAATTGAAAATATCACAAAGTGTCATGGTCTAACAGGAGAGCGCTTTCGCAGTTTATCGACCTACCAGAAATAACCAAACTTATCTCAAATGATACGCAGCAGTATGAAACTTAACTGAAGAAATAATTGCATGCAGTAATTATCTGTGGTCATATTGGTGACTTTGACGAAAAAATTGCTTGTGAAGAATAGTTTAGAAATTTGATAAATTGCATGACAAAGTGAACGTTTGATATAAGAATATAGAATTTATAATGGACAATTGAATCTATAAGAAAACAACTGCTAACAATTAGATTTCCAATAAAAAAATTTATTTTCTATCAGCAATAAAAGTCAGCTGCATACTAATTTTGGCAACGCAAATTCTGAATATTAATTTGATACAAGTGTTATAGTGTTTATTTCTGTTTAGTCTCATAAAACATATTAATATCCTACTTATAAACTATTAAAGCTTCATGTGCGACTGCAGTTATTTCATTTTGTCACTGATATATTTACAACATTTTACATGTATTTTCTATTTATTTTACCTGTCATGCCTCAACGATGGTTCTTTAACACTCTTACTAATTTCCTGCTGTTATAATTTAAGCTATACACAGACAAAACAAAACTACTTCCAATCTACTATACTCTTGCCTCATCGCTATTTACACATTGGCACAGTGTAATAGCTTTTATTAATGAAACTCAACAAAATGACGGGTCCTATTGATGTCCCTTCAGTTACTATCACCACGCCATAGTTGTTCTACCATCATTAAATTCATCAACCCTTCTGTCAGTGAACCCTACTATCCCTGAAACAAACATCTCTGAACCTGCCATCAACCAAGCCATCCAACTTCTAAGATAAGCTTAAAAAAACGAATGATGCTTACACTTTTCTCCTACGTCACGCATCAATGAACTTTCATATCTGGAAATTACAGCTAAAGCAAAGATTTTTAGCATTTTAAAAAGCAAATCCGTCGCCCGTGTCTGGTTTATAACCTCCCGATTCAGTTATTGCTTGATGATGTACTCCACCTTTCTTCAATTTCTCGATCGAAAAGTTTATGTTGAACAAATACTCCATTATATCGTACGCCGAAAAACGTTTCCCAGTGTAACAGCTATCAACTTCGCTGCCTGAAAGATAAGTGTTTTCTTCTGCATTTATATCATGTACACGTTGATATTTCTGCTCTTACACATCCCTATTTACACATTCTAACGATAGCGTTGGCCACATGGCATCTCATGTGGAATTTGCTACCCTAAATGGTAATATGACAACCTAATACCCTTCAGCAGCATTAAAACAAAAATACTACACATATCTAAAGAGATTTTTGTACTACGCCATATCTACAACCATCTAAAACTGTTTGGAATTCACTGCCAGTAAACAAACATATTTACAAAAATTAAAGCTGAACATTAACTGCATCGATTTTCTGCTGTCGGAATGTCAGTACCAATCATAATCATCCCCGCTACCCCTTCCGACTAAATGGTAGTAAATGCATATTAAATATCAGAAATGTGGATAAAGTTACTTGCGGTGTGTTGTGCATTCAAAAAGCGCGTTTGTTTTTAAAAATATATAGTGTAGTCGTGTAAGGAACAGTTTGCTGATGTAAACTGTAAAAATATTCACGTAAAAAGAAAATGAGAAGTGATAAAGATGTAATAATTAGTGGATGATGAAGGACTTGAGGAGTCGACTGCAAAAGATTGCTTGCTAGATCACATTTCGCATAAGTGTTCCAAGCACTCTGGTCGTACGCACATGCATATAATGTATGTATGTGTGTGTGACAACGGAACATGTGACACTTTGTTCACGGCTAAAATTAAAAATGGAAAACATAATTTTTCATGATTTTCTGGTTAATTTAAAAAAAATTCCTTATCATTTTGTTGCTGATTATTTGATAAAAAAAAAATCTTAGAGTTTGTGTGAAATTCTTTCCCATTAACATCTTGTACCTCAACAATTTTCAAGATGCATTTTTTTCTGTTTGAGCTACAACGCATAATTTCCAAAGAAAGATAAAAACAAATCTATAAGAAAACAAGATCATGTCGCCATTTTGCTTGTGAAAGAAAAAAATATCTATTATTGATAAAGAGCAGAAATATATCGTGTTGTTAGCTATTCTGTAATTGAATGGATAAGAAATATCCAAATGTGTTTAACAAAAACATATGGTTTCTTGTATTTCTTGATAAGTTGTTTGAATCTAATAATAGATAACTTAAAACAAAAATGAACGACAATCGTTGTTTAACGTTTGGATGTATTCTCATTGCATGCTGAATAAAATGAGAATATAATGAACATTTAAAAAGTGTTGGTTTTCCTATTTTTCAGGTGTCTGGTGAAGAAAAATTGGCATGAATAATACACATTAAAAAAAAAAGATGTCAATTTTTTAAAGTTAATTTCAACCAGAATTATTTACTGTATTGTTCACAATACAGAGGGGATTTGAATTGTTCGATAAATCAGGTTTATCTTTTGGCTTGTACGAATAATTTTCTTAAAATTACTAAAATCAAACTGAAGAAATATTTATTGTATTTTCTAAAATCATAGATATAAAAATAGAAAATAAATATTGATATACTATTTCTAGCTAAAAAGGCTTTATATTTTAGAAGAAAACATGAAGCATGACTTTCATTATCGAGTTCGTGCTTTCCAAAAAGGTATCGTTGATATAACGAACTGAGATGGTTTCAACATAAAAACAAGAAATAACAGCCAACTTTCAGCAAAATCACACAACAGTTTTAAGACAATGGAAGAGATATGTGTATAAAGGATAATGTAGTGTGTCTATTCTATTTCTTTAAACTATGTTTTCTAGCTCCAGAAATACGGGAAGATTAAATCATATTGTACTGCTTTTTAAAAAATTTCTATTCCACTCATATTTTCTTATCGTTAACACCCAACCTTCATTCCACGTCTACATTTTACATAAATGTCCTACAAAACATATATGCTAGAAATGGAACCCAAATATCCCTCTATTTCAGATGTTCTCAACTTGGGTCCGTATGGCTCCTGAGGGTCCATATAAAATTTTGGCGAGGTCCACGCAATAAAATAGCAAAGTAGGCATACAAAAAGTATTTTAAGGGCCCGTCAAATAATTTTGCTCTAGATGTCTGTACTGGTACGTATTCCAAAAAACATCTAGGTTTTTTTTTTCCTTCTCTAACATTTTGCATAATTTAACCTACACAAATCAATGTGTGAAAAATAAGGTAGGAATTTTGAAAGAAGTATATATGAACTTAGTTTTTAACCATCGAATGGTTATGGGGATCCATCAGAATAAAACAGTTGTCAAAGGGGTCCATAGATAAAAAATGGTTGAAAACCCCTGCTCTATATTCTTAAAGATGACCGGGTGGTCATAGTTTGAAAGGTTTTGATTATAAGTCTGCTCATTAAGGGTAACATGGAATTAAACAACAACAATCCCTGATACTTATATAAACACCAAAGATTTGAAGGGTGAAGGTCATCCCAAGTGAAATTTGTATCAGAATGCAAAGGAACGAAATGAAAATAAGTTCTGCAAACTATCTGTTCAAGCACTGTAATGTTTCTGTTTCAATGCTGTGCTAACAAAATATTACGATTAAAACGAAACTTAATAATAGAGACTTAATTAAAAGGGGACTATTGCCAAATTCTAATTTGGCACAAAGCTAGCAATTTGAAGGGGGCAAGTCGATTATATCGATCCCAATACTTGAATGGCTCTTATTTCATCGAACCCGAAAGGATGGAAGGCAAAGTTGAGTTTGATGAGCTTTGAACGTAGAACTTAAAAATCCAGAAGAAATGCCGCTAAACATTTTGTCCGACGCGCTTACGAATGTCTCAGCTCGCCACCTTAGGGACTACTTCTAAATATTTTGTTTTTACTATTTGTATCACTTACATGCGTATACATTCTCGTATATACATGTCATACCATCCCAATTAGCTAAAGTTTGGTGCTTAGCCAGGACATTGTTTTAAAGGGAAAAGGTACAAGGCGACCAATGACCGAGTGAATAAGTTATATATTTTAGTATGCCGTAGCTTCTATTTTTTTTTTATCGTGCATGAATTATGTGTTCCTTACGATTATAATCTGTTAGCAACCTTACTCCTCGTTTAATAAGAGTTAATTATAACCGTGAAAAGAAAACAATCGTGTAAATACTTTTGTTCTGCAGTTTTAGAAATAAATACAATTACAGAGCACCAGTATTATTTATAAAACTGGAAACATGAAAGGACATGTGAAATTTTGCAGTCTATCTCTTCTACGATGAAGTATTCTGTGAATTCCATAAGGTCAAGTTACTAGAAGTACTGGAGATAAATATATTTCATTAATATTGACCTTTAACAAGTGGAATAACTATTAACCTTTTAAACACTTTTGTTTTTTTGGTTTTTAAAAGATACCTTTGATTGAATCAAGATTCTATTATACAGTTTCAAAGTTTGAATTGGGACCTTTGCAAAAGAACCCAACTTTTCTTTTGTCATAGTGTTCAAATCTTTATGGTTTTGTTAGGTATGAAGCTAACATTCTGAAACGTGTACCACAGTCGTCATCGATATTTTGCTGTTGTTGTTTATCAAACTAACCAAGCAGATCTACGATCAAAGCATTCGAACAATAACTATTTTGCCTTCCTTTTCTTGATGCGTGTATCTAAGACTATATTATTCAATGTGACTAAGAAAAATGACTAGCGCTTAGAACAGTAGATATCACATCAGCTGTGATTTAATACAAACTCAAAAGTTTTAATTAAGCTGCTGTCTCATATTAGACTCGACTGTTATGATTTCTTGATTCTTGATTTATTGGCAAGTGGTAAACATTTATTGAATAGAATTCAATAATTCAACCTTTTAATGTGGCGAGCTGGCAGAAACGTTAGCACGCTGGGCGAAATACTTAGCGGTATTTCATCTGCCACTACATCCTGAGTTCAAATTCCGCTGAGGTTGATTTTGCCTTTCATCCTTTCAGGGTCGATTAAATAAATACCAGTTACGCACTGGGGTCGATATAATCGACTTAATTCATTTGTCTGTCCTTGTTTGTCCCCTCTGTGTGTAACCCCTTGTGGGCAGTAAAGAAATAAGAAACGTTAGCACGCCAGGTGAAATGTTTAGCGGTATTTCGTCTGTCTTTATGTTCCGAGTTCAAATTTCGCCGAGTTTCGGGGTCGATAAATTAAATAACCAGTTGCGTACTTAATTTATCCAGTGAGTCGAAGATTATGATATGTGCCAATATCTTCTCTGGAATGGTTTCTATAGCTGGACACCGTTCCTCATGTCTACCACTTTACGGAGAGTACTAACAACGTGTGAACTCAACGACGGTCGTTCATATTGCGAGAAATAAGTGCCCAATATTCTCAGAATCACATTTAACCGTCTTTAAAAAAAGGGAAAATATTACGTAATGCCATTCTAGGTATACAACGAGAGGATGTGGTTGTGGTTGGAACGCCTCTGATCAAAAGGCTGATTTAGCATACATTTACTGCGATAACGCATGTTCAAGGTGTAGTTAGTCTGATATCTCTTCACTAAGATCTCTCTCTTTCTGAGCACCCCCTCTTTCTCTCTTCCTCTGCTTCTGTTTGTCTTCTCTTCTGTGCTGGAAGTTTTACTGCTTTGTTATAAGCTGTATTATAGAAATGATGTGACGCCATAAGACAGACAAATATCAAAATTTTTAACGTCATTCGAACGGTTTAATTCGATATTTTTTCTGATCTCCCGTTCAGCTTTTATATCTTTTCATGGTACATAGAATAACATGGCTTTTGGTGTTTTTGTTTTTTACTTTGGAGATCGCAAAGAAATTCTTCACTAGTTATCTTCTCAATGCAAGACAGCTTGACGAAAACGAAGATATCCGCTGTTTTTAATGACGTCAATTAGATCCTTGCTCTAACTTTTGGAGTTTAGTTCTAGATCTGAAATTAATCGAGATCAATTAAAACGATAAAGGACAATACAGAACTTTCGGTAAAGAAGCATATTTTTTTAAAGTTCTGAACAAAATATGCTAAGTTCTAAGTATTCGAAAATACCTTAAAAATAAAAGAAAAATACTGAGAAAACGAAAGGATTGATAGGTAGGTATGTAAGTTGGTCGATAGATGGATATATGAGGATAGGTTGACGTATTTCGAAAGATTGATAAAGGGAAAGTTAAATATAAAAATACTAGTCACCACAAGTAAAGTCTAGAATTGTTCCAATTCTTGAAGTAATCCAGAAAATACATGAAAAGACAAATAGAGAGGTAGGCAAGAAGATGGATAAAGTGGGTGGGGCTATAGATATATTATTCACTAACTATAGAATCTCTCCAATTTTTTGAGTAAGCACAACCATTAAGTTCTACCATATCTAATATCCAAATTATTGATATATTTCGGTCAGCGTTGGCAAATCAACGACTCAATAAAAATTAATGTCACGTGATTTCGATAATATCTCTGTAAAGCCCTTTTTGTAAGGAATTCTGTAAAACACGATAATATAACGACAGGAAGGAAAGAAAGGAAGCAAGAAAGAGAAAATATATTTAAACGTTTTCATACATTGGTATTATATTATTTCACAATTTAGCCTGTCAATAGCATATTATATGGGTTTTAAGCACCAAATAATTTTATATTGATGTATCTGTGTGACCTTTCTGCTAAATTATTATCATTACTATAACTATTTCACTCAACTGATTTCACCGAGATCGTCTTTGCATTTCATCATTTCGGGGTCGATAAGTACCAGTCAAGTACTGGGATCGATGTTATTGACTAACTTCCGACCCCTAAAACTACTGGCATTTTGCTAAAATTTGAAACTGCTATTATTTCTATAAGTAGGATGTGGATTGACAGAATCTTTAGACCATTGAGCAAAATGATTAACTGAATTTTTCCGACACTTTCACGTTCTGAGTACAAACGCCGCTGAGGTCCATTTTGTTTTTCATTCTTTCGAGGTCGTTAAAACTAAGTGTCAGTTGAGCACTAGGGTCGATGTAAGTGACTTCCCCTTCACACAAAATAGCAGGCCTTGCGCCAAAAATTAGAATTATTATCATTAGACCACTGAAGGCAGTAAGCTGACAGAATCGTTAGCATACCGGGCAGAATACTTAGCGGCATTTAGTCCGTCTTTATGTTCTCATTTAAAATACCATCGAGGTCGACTTTACTTTTTATCGTTTCGGCGTCGATGAAATACGTATCAGTCAAGCACTAGGTCGATGCAATTGTCTATCCCCACTCCTTGCTGGCCTTGTGCCTATAGTAGAAAAGCGGCGAGCTGGCAAAATCGTAGAATGCCGGGCAAAACGCTTAACGGCATTTCGTTCGTCTACGTTTTCAGTTCAAATTCTGCTGAGTTCGACTTTGCCTTTCATCCTTTTGAGTTCGATAAAATAAGTACCAGTTGAGCACTGGGGTCGATGTAATTGACTTAGCCCTTCCTCCAAATTTCTGGTGCTGTGCCAAAATCTCAAACCAACATTAACATTAATAGTAGTGGTAGTATTCGTAATAAAAATAAGTGTATGTATAGCTGAGTTCGAAAATATATAGGTAAGAAGCTCACTTTGCAACCTCGTGGCTTCGGTTCAGTCCCACTGTGGAGCACCTTAGGTAAATACCTTCAACTGTAGCCCCGGACCGACCAATATCGTGTGAGCGAATTTGTTAGATGGAAACTGTGTGGAAGCCCGTCGTGCATATATACATGTGTGTGTGTATGGTGAAAAAGAAAGCCAACCCCGAAAGTGTTGAAACTTGACACGTAAAGTGACGTAACTAAATATCGCAAGGTAGGGCATTTTGTTAGTTGCTGCATTCTGCTACCTACCTCCTGTTAGTAGTAGTAGTAATAGTAGTAGTAGTAGTAGTGATGGTGGTGCGAGTAGTCTTCATAGTAATGATAGCAGCAGCAGCAGTAGTAGTAGTAGTAGTAGTAGTAGCAGCAGCAGCAGCAGCAGCAGCAGTAGTAGTAGTAGTAGTAGCAGCAGCAGCTGTAGTGATGGTAGTGGTAGTAGTAATGTTAGCGGTGATGATAACAGTCATAGTAATGATGGTAGTAGTAGTAGTAGTAGTAGTAGTATGAAAAATTCCAATCTCCAGTTAAATTCATAACCCAGAGCAACTGTAAATCCTATCTCTATTCATATATCAAAGATTTAAGCTTTTCTGATGAAGCGTACAGAGAGAATATCCAGAAGTAAAACTGTATATAATGTTTTAACTTTATTGATTTGTTCGTTTGCTTGTTTATTTTGCTTTGCAGTTCAAATCCTATTTAGCACTTTCTTCCAGCCAACGTTACAGAATTTAAACATTAGTTATGCACAATGTCGATTCTAGTGACAGCTTCTACCTGCTGCAAAATTTGTTCATGTACTTAAAACAGGAGAACATCATTAAACGATGAACAAACATGAAATATGTAAGAATTTCTAACTGCCTGACTGTGTATGACATTGACATTGTCAAAAACGCAATATGTCTAAAATATTATTTGACCAATCTGTCAAATATTATTACATTGAAATGTTTCAATAACTTTATTGAATGAGAAGTGACAACTATTTCGTTCCATGATCACAGATTAGTAAATCATTGCCGATAACACGACTCTTCATACTTACTGCGTCGAGGAGCAAAAGATGCAATTATATGATTGGTTTTAGCTGCTGTTTACCTCACTATCGTCACATCCTCCCATATAAATTCTGCTTCGTCATCCGGGTCACGGACACACTCTTATTAACATATTTATCATCTAGTAACTGCACATTTCTCTTACCTTTTCTTCTTATCTGCTTTTTATCGCTGGTTCTGTAAACCTATAAACCCAGTGCTACCATAAACATTAAAAATACATTTTCTATCTTTGACAAAGGGCTTGGCTCCGCATTACTCTTGTCTCTTCACGGCACACGAACTCATCCATATTTATCAAATTTCCTATTAGCTGATACGGCTGTGCTATTTTCATTCCTCGATGAAACTATTTAATTCACTTGCATTGGTAATACATTTGGGAAAGTTACGAATGTTACACTCTATTTTTGCAATCTCCTAAATTATTGAACATTTTTATCTAATGAAACAGAAGCCATTATTTATCTATTTATTTACCATTTCCAATTTCTGGGTGCTTTATAAACAGAATCATCCGTGATATGAAGGGAATAACTCACCAAACTCTATTCACTTGAGCGCAGTACTGTAAACTGACAAAACACTTCAGGATTTGTGCTTTATAATGCCCTTATAACTCACGAATGTTCAGGAGACAACGCGAAAACCTCCATACGATTATTCTTTATGCCGGATATACCCTACTATCTTACAAATAATTAACTATCCTAAATGTAATATGCAAGGAAATAAGAAAGGATAGTTACAGCTAGAGTGCTAGTGGGACAATAAGGATTGGTCATAGAAAGCCATAGCTGGACATTTACAACATGGAAACAGTATCAATGAGATTAGCAAAATAATAGCATTTTTATAAACTTCAAAAACACTGATTGGAACCGTTTCTATCAAGCGAAAGAATTAAGGGTCACTGAACCTTTTCCATCATAGATACTGCAGTACATCTTATTTTCAAGTGGTCGCAACCGAAATGTGTTTCAGTACGTTAAGTCAGGGATCTTTGCTCATCTTGAGCTTTGGTAGGTTCTCATAAAATTTGATATGGCCTGGTTGTTAGTATGATAGCAGTATATAGATCCAATGAAATAATAATAGACACTTAGAAAATAATACTCCACAAGTTAATATACAAATATAACACAGATTACACTACTGAAATAGACCCCCCCCCCCCCCCAAATAGTCGCAATCTCAAACACAGCACATCAACACGTCACACAACCGAAATGAAACTCAGCATTAACAGTTAAAGAAGAAAATAACATATAGAAAAGCAATAAAAGAACCTGGCAAACATTTGTATCCAGTATAAACCACAAATCAAAGACGATGCGAAATAATTAGCTGCGTTTACAGCTTTAGCAATTCAGATTTCATGTCACAATCACAACTCCACAATATACACACACTCCAACTACTAACAAATCATCAATCAAAAACCACAGAAAAGAGACGGGAACATAAATAAAAAATTTAAAAAAATTACACAGCTTCTACCTGGATCCTGACGTTAAGTTTCACTTCTATATATCAAACCCCGGAAAAGTATTGTGGAAAGCTCAAAACTTAAAAAGCGTTTCAGCATATAAATTTTTTCACCTAAGATTTGAAGGAACCAATGCAATTGCTAACACTTACATTTACTCATTGTTTTCAAATTTTGACACAAGACTGGCAAGCTCGTGGGAAGGAGGTGGTCGATTACATCGATCCCAGGGTTCAACTGGTACTTATTTTATCATCGCCGAAAGGATGAAGGGGAAATCAACGTCGGTGAGATTTTAACTCAGAACGTAAAATCGGAAGTAATGCCTCTAAGCATTTTTCCCGATGTCGTAGCGAGTTTGCCAGCTCGCCACTTTATATTTACTCATATTAACATCACTATATCCCAAGGTTCTTTAAACAGAAAAATAATCCTAATTGAAAACCTGAGTAAAATAATACCACACACACCTTGCAATCCTCTAAGAATATGCTCAAAAATTTTAGAAAGTCTCTTATTCTCATTAGATAACATAAAACGTTAATGGAGAACTACATACAGACAACAGAGTCAATAAAGATGCTTCGGTGAAGCCTTTCGACCTGCTGAGAGCAGCCCAAAACCTCTCTCAAATCAAATTCTACTGTCTTAATAATAAAAAAAAAAAATTAAAAGAATATACATTCGCTACTGTGGTCTTAGAAATTATGTCTGAATAAAAGGTGGAAAGGATGCCGCATTTTTAGTAATTCATCTACTCGATTAGAGCTGCTCTGGGCTAAACAACAACAGACAGTCATATTAGACAGAAGGAAGAGTACAACATATCCAAACTGTCATACTCTTTAGATTGGAATGTGAAGATTAGTCATAATGGCATATCCAGAGCTATGGATCTATCAATCACACCTTACCGATCTTCTGACTATCTAAGCGCACTAAGTATACTTGGTGAGCGTTACATATCTACATCAGCAACAACAATGTGTTTACACACACTTGTAAACAGGCAGACAATGACAATAATAGTGAAGTGTCTTGTCACAGACATGGGCACAGCACAGTGACATGGGCATCTTATAATTCTGGTGATGGAATACAGTTTACCTGTCGTTTTACCATTAGGCAAATCTATATCGACTCGCTTAACTGCCATTCTCTTAAGGGCAGCAGGCACAGATGTTGTAAGTTTTTTTCAAGCCTTTAATAATGTTTTGTCGAAGTGTGGCATCAAAATGCATCCATGTCTTTGAATAAACGATATGATTTTACATTTTGAGTTTGACTAGATATAATTTGCCTAGAATGCAATACACGATAATGGATGTTAGTTTCTGAACGTAATAGCAACATATAATAATTAATCGAAATATAATAGAAGTCCCGGAAATGAATTGAAATTTCAATCTAAATTGGCAATGCAATTAACCTTAAAACAAAGATACGAATACTACTAAATCTATAACATTTCAGAATTAAGTTCTTTGTTATCCTCTCCCACTAAATTACACTGATTAAGTAAAGAGATTTCTTATACAGAGTATCTCATGTTGTTTACTATGGACCCGATCTGGAGTATATAATACTGTAATCGTACTAAATGACTCCCTTATAATTGCTTAGACAAGTATTTGTAATCTTTGCTTTTGCTAAGGAAACTTAATAAGACTGAAACTTATCCGAAGTTATCTCTGACACACACCCAAATAGAATAATAATCAGATGTTCGACACATCAAAGCATCTAATTAGATTTGTTAATGATCACTGCAATAAATATATTAGCACTAACGTAACTATTATTATTGCATTTGTTACTTCTTTTTGCTAAATCTGTATACAATATATACTACATTTTTTTTCAATCCTTCACTTCTGTGAAAATCCACACTTTATGCTTTTTATTGTATCTTCCTCCTCATCCGTTGCCCTGGTACTGTTTATATTATTATTACAACGCTAAAAACAACACCAACAACAATAAATGAAGTGAAACAGCAATATTAGAATAACGACTAAAATGGTAACCGAACAGACAATAAAAATCTCGAACTGAAAATGCCCAGACCCGGATGGGGTACAAGGATATTGGCTGGAAATTTCCCAGCTCTAGACTGAAGAATAGCCAGGCAAATGGATAAAATGATCAACAACGTGCTGCAAATCTTAAAGTGACTGACCACAGGTAAAACAATTCTTTGCCAAAGGATTCCAGTAAAGACAATGCAGTGGATTACTGGCCTATCACTTGCCTGCCCCTGATGTGAAAACTCATGACAGGAACTATATTTAATTATGTGTATGACTTATTGGAAATGAATGACAAACTGCCAGTGGAACAGAAAGGAGGCAGAAAGAAAAATCGAGGAACAAATTACCAACTTTTGATAGACAGAATGGTACTGAACGACTGCAAGAAAAGACTTACTAACCTGGGCATGGCGTAGATCAATTATAAGAAAACGTGTGAAAATCTTGAGCTTGTACAGGTGTCTGATAACATAAAAATTTTATTTTGAGATCAATGAAGAACTAGAATACAGAGTTAACTTCATGTGGAAAATTTTTGGCGAGAGTTAACATAAAGAGAGGCATATTTCAAGGAGACAGCCTATCACTATTGCTGTTTGTAATTTGTAGGATATCGGAGTACACCTTGAAAAGTGGAGTAAAATTAAACCATCTGATATATATGAATAACTTAATGATCTTTGGGAAGACCGAACGTGAAATAAGTGGCCCAGTTTCAACAGTGCAGATATTCAGTAAGGATATCGGAATGGAATTTGGAACTAAAAAGTGTGGTATGTTTATAATACAAAAAAGCAAAATAGAGTCGTCTGATGGTGTACAATTACCCAACGGCGAGAAAATCAAGGCTATCGAGACTGATGGATATAAGTATCTGGATATTTTGGAATATGAAAAAATCGAGGAAAGTGAAATGAAGGAGAGGTTTAGGGGAGAATATCTCAGAAGAACCAAATTAATTATAGGAAGTAGGCTCAATGGAAAAAAAAACAAGATCAGGGCAATGAACACATTGTCTGTTTCTTTAATGCGATATGGTGCAGGTGTTGTAAGGTGGACAAAGAACGAATTTGAGGAAATGGGCAGGAAAACTAGGAAAGTGATGACAATTAACAAGGAACTACACCCCAAAAGCGATACTGACAGGCTGTATGTGCATAGGAACAGGAGAGGCAGTGTGTTCATAGGATTCAAGATCTGTGTTGTCAACGAGAAGAAAAGTCTGGGATAGTACGTTAAACAGCAGAGTGAATCCTTGCTGCCCACTGTTAGAATCAACAATATAATACCTACCGAAAATGCGAATCATTTAAGAAATAAGATAAAGAAGAAAGAGTAAACAACTGGAAAATGGAACCACTGCATGGGCAATATCTCAGAGAAATCGAAGGAAAAGACAAGATCAACACTTAGAGATGGCTACCAATAATTGTCAGAGCCCTAGGAACAGTGAGTAAAAATTTTGAGAAGTACATGAAATATAGGGGCTGCAATAAGGATGCAGTACTTGCAGAAAACAGCACTGTTGGAACCACACAAATACATCGGATTGTGTTCGAAAAATAAGGGATGTTACCTTAGTTTACTGGTAGCGAACAGCTGACAACGTCGTACATCTCCAGCCGGAGGCGAAGGCAATTTTTATTTGTCTAGTGGCTGTAGCAAAAGAGGTAGTATGGTGGGTCCGTTTGAAAGGATTAGAGACAGACACTTTCCTTTTTGGCCAAGCTATCATCAATTTTTTCAAGTTTCACTTGAAAAGGAAGTTGAGGGTGGAGAAGGAAGTGTTGCCTTGTAGCAAGTTTGTTGAAAGGTGGGTGAATGTTGGAAGAATGGCCAGTGTGAAAGGACCAAATCTTAGCGTGCACCTGTTGTCAGCTGGGCATGCTATATCTATAATCCAGCATCGTTTACTTTCTTTCTCAATTAACACTATGTCTGGTTTCCTACTCTCTATGTCATGGTCGCACTGAATCATAAGTGAGCTAGTAGTATTGTTAGAGTGTCGGAATAAATGCTTAGAAGGTATTTCGTGCGTCTTTACGTTCTAAATTTAAATTCCACCGACGTCTACTTAGCCTTTCCTTCTTTTCGAGGTCGATAAAAATAAGTACCAGTTGAGTACTAGTGTTGATGTAACCGACTTTCCCCCTTCCTCAAAAGTTCAGTCATTGTGCCTATAGTAAAAAGATGGCCGAATCGGTAAATTGCCGGAAAATTGTCTTACTAGGTCGGCTTTAACTTTTATATTTCAATATAAATATAGTACAAGTCAAATACTGTGATCGATTCTATCGATTGTTCAGTTCCACCCCACTACACCCATGGAACAGTTTGCAGTCTATAAATCAGTTTCAACAGCTTCTTTGCTGACTATTAAAACAATTTCAAGAGTTAAAATTTATTGCAAATTTCTGAAATAAATAGAAATTGATGAAATAAATAAAAACAGCAGTGAATTTTTTAAAAAAACGTCATCAACCTCAGAAAAGTGGGTTTATCTGCGATGTTCAAATTGAATGCAGTGTATTTGTATCAATTGGACAGTTTATGTAAGGGCCATTTCATAACTATAACTGTGCATTGTGGTTGTTTTCACTACGGCAGATAGGTAGGTGTATTGCTGTACTCTGAATGGTCTGAGAGTCTGGCATATTTTGTCGATAAAATATCTGGTAGTTGGTCTTTAAAGCATTGAATTGGCAACATTGCGCTCCATTCACGACCAAATTACAAAATACCAACCCAAAGAATATGCATTATTTTCTACAATAAAATGAACGCTCACACAGAGTTCATGTGTATCGGCGTTTGGAAATTCAGAGTTTTTATAAAAGAAATATTGCCTCCATTAGAAATGCAAATTTCTACAGGAAAATGTTCACTAACTCACACACAGACACACAAACACGCAGTGAAGCACGCACACACACACACACATACACACACACACACACACACACACACACACACACACACACACACACACACACACACACACACACACACACACACACACTTATAGTTTTAAGAATATTACGTTGATGATTAAATCATTGATTCTGATATTTGATTTAATGTCGCATGAAACACAATCCCACTGGACTGCCAAATAATTTCAGAAAAACAAAGCTGTTGCCGCTATTCCCACGAGTCGTTTTTACACAAGTATATAATGATCTATTCTCCCGCTCCTTCAACAGTTGGTTGAACAGCAAATGTAATTGTAATTTGCTGTATGCATTTATTTTCACTCTCATTTCATATTTCATGTGCTATGAAAGATCAAAGCAATACCTGGGAATGCAAACACACGCACTAGTGAATTTGTTCAATAAAATACTTTACCTCACAAGCACACGCACAACATTTTCAGATACGGAGCAAAGATTTTATCTTATATAAATAGCTGTTCACAGCATTGGAATCTCCAGAGTAAGAGAAACATTTGCATCTCACTATAAAATTGAGTTCAGTGAGAATAGTTGGTAAATAGTGCCAACACAGAAATTGCTTTGATTCATTTTCGATAAATCTAAATCTAGTAGTTTCAGGAACCTGGTTTCTGGATTATGTATGAATCGGTTCTTTCATATATAAATATCGGTTCTTTCACACGCACACACACATACATCTATACATATATGCATACATACATGTCTGCATGTATGTATGTATGTATGTATGTATATACATATATGTATTATGAATATGTACGCATATACACACACGCGCAAGTGAATAGCATTGATTTTTAGTAGATTGATGCTATAAAACTTTAAATTTGTAGAATCAAATAAACAATTTCCAATATATTTCTGGTACTTATTTTATCGATTCCGGCGGAATGAAAATCAACTACAGAGGAATTTTTCACACACAAAAAAAAAAAAAAAATTAAGGATGAAACTAACAGCTGCAATGCATTTTGATCAGCATTCTACTGTTTCTGTCATTCTATTCTAATTTTCATTATATTCATAGCTTTTCCTACCTTCATACCATTTGTATTTATCTATTAGTATGTAAAGGGAGTTATTTAGTTTATCAACATTAAAGATTGTGTATATATATAATGAAAGCGGTTAATATTTATTTTGACTTTCAGCTGCTTAGAAATCGGGAGTAAAGTGTAAATTTCTTTTAGACCCCTATGATTGTTTTAAGTTGCTTTTCTTTTGCCTCAGGTAATCCCTGAATGAGTACATTTACGATTGAATATGCTGAAACCGTGATCATCTTGTCTAGTTTTCCATACATAACATATTATCAAAACTGGTATTCATTCTTTTAAGACAGTCAAATCTCGAAATTAAAAGGAGTTTTGACCACTGTTTTTAGCAGGTTGACTGACCACGTAGAGGCCCCATCATTGGCCACTAGTCTTAAAACTAGGTTTATGAGAATTTAGATCTTTTAGATATTATCGAAATGGTTTTTAAAACTTACTGCAAACGGTTGTGGCATCAAAAAATCGTGACCGGCTCATTAGCAATTTAACTCTGCAGTCTTGCATTGTTCAGAAACCGGTAAAATAAGATTATATTACTAAGAAACGAAGTTCAAAATCTTCAGACGAAAATATTGTTATTATATAGTTTTTGTTTTCAATACTCGAACTATTAATATTAACTTGCGTGTTAAAACGTCTTACATAAAGATTTATGTAATCTAATTTCCATTTTTGTTTCGGTAATTCCCGGGAGTATTTTCTTCAGATTGTAGCTTTGTTCTATAGCATTTGCTTTGTCAGTGTAAAGGATTTTGCCCCATGTTGTAAGTAGGTATCTAATAAATCCTTGTTTGAAATCATAATACGCGTAAGAGTAATTGGTTAGGTTGTTGTATAGCCCCATGATTAATACCCATGATTAATGACCTTTCTGTTGCAAAATAGTGTATCAAGGTCTATATTTTTTAAGATAGTAGCATACTATTTGGCTGCTATTTCTAACAGGTTGAGCCACTGTGGAAACCATCTTCCGTCGGCCTGTATAGTTCAGTTTCTTGCTGGTTAAACGCAGGTGAACTCTTATGCAACCCATTTATCCACAAAAATGTTCCAGCTTTAACCATTTCACCCTTTTGTTAAGTACGATGCATCAAGCACTACATTGTTCCCTATTATTTGTTTATCTTTTTTAAAGATGAAAATGTCTAATTTAATTTGAGAGTTGATATGGAGCGATTGCGTAGAAGCTCTCTTTTTATTTGGTTCGTATGATTTAGATACAAAACAGAAACCGGTTTCACGATGCCGATATTTTAGTACCCATAGTTTCAGTAAAAGCTATCAACATTTAAAAACCTGTTTCTGTTTGTTACACATGTTTATTAAGGATTGATTGCTGGTTATTATTTTCTGCATGCGATTCATGACGTTAAGATCGTTATTTTTCTACTTTGCTAGTGCAAGTTTTAAATTCAGACTTAACCTAGGGAGATGTTTATATGTTGGACTAGTACAAATATGGAGAATCGAATATAATCGAAATGCAGTGTAAAAGCTAAGAGAGAACTCGTAAGCGCACGCACGCACGCACACACACACACACACACACACACACACACACACACACACACACACACACACACACAAACACACACACGATGTTAATAAACTAAAATTTGTTGCACTGGAATGAGTGGAAATTAGGAAGGAAGTGACATTCATACTGACCAGTGTTAAGGAGTTCAAACTGAAAATTGGCATCAGTTTGAGATACCTTTTCGTTGTTATGATTAGTAAAGAAATTTATCAGTGTTCGACATTGTTCGCCAGCAATATAATATTTTATCAATTTGGATATTTAAAGAAGCAAACAGTAGTTAGCGTTAGATACCCAATTTTTCCATTGGATGAATGATGTTCATTTGATTAAACTTAGAAGAGTCGCTTAACATTAATGTAAACAGTCACAAGTGTAAATATGTAGTGAAGTGCTATCAAGAGGATTTTGCAACTAGTTTTGAAAATATTACGACTGTTTCCGAGGTACAAAATAATCATACCTAGTGTTTATAAAACTCTAAATGACATCAGAAAATCAAATATAAATAGAAAGCTGTCTTTTTCTCTTTCTTGTTGGCTAGAAATTTTAGAAATGATTGAGCTTGTATTTTGTCAAGTTCATTTAGAATTAATAATATCTTAAGCGTCTAATTTACATCTGTCAAACATTTTATGGCAAGGATGTCTAGAAAGTTGAAATGTATTTTAACTCTAGAAAGAAACTCTAAGTATTTTATTTTCTAGATAATAGCAAAATTTAGACGTAAATAACTGGGATATTACAAATATTTTGACTATTTAATGATCTTGTCTGCTAAAATAAATATCAGCAGGGATGTATCTGCAGCTGTCTTTAAAGAAGCAAACACATACACACATACAATGTAAGGTAAATCATGAACCCTCATGATTTGCGCTTTCAAAAATACATAGAACAAATAGAAAACGTTACTCCATATGTAGAGGTATTTAGCTAATGCCAATTCTTTTTCTTTTTAATTCTTAAATCAAACTTTTGCTAAAAGCAAGTTGTTTGGCATTCCACATGATGTCAGGGCATATACCACAGGAGGTCAGAGGAGCGAGCTCTGAATAGTTGTCTTAGCATTGCTTAGTTTAGCTGGACGTCATTTTAGTCGTAATAATCAGGCCCATATTTCTCTCGTGCTACTAGATTCGATTTGTAGCCAGACTATCACTTCTGGAGGGTTTGGAATAATCTTAGAAGGTGGAAAAACTCATATATACTATACTGGGTATAAAAGACATGAATCTAACAAATCTAATTATAAAATTAAAACAGCTGAATATGATGAGATTTTGGAATTAAAATATGTACTGTATCACATCTGTATTATGCCCTCTTGTTTCCAAAAGTTTAGGTAACTTTCACACTTTTTTTTATCATAGATCGAAGGTGAGATCTGTTTGTGCCTTTTTTTTTTATCAAATGTTTAAATTTATATAATTTATCTGCATGAGTAAATATAGCTGTTATTCTACTCATCACGAATGTAAGGACTGCGTATAGTAATTAATAAGTTGTGAGTTACATAGTTTTAGAAAGGACAAGTAAAGAGGATCAAGTGTAGCTAAAGAACTTAAACCGAGAATTGAAGCTGGATCGTGGACTCTGAAACGCCAGAAGTTTAACATCAACTGAGTACAAGAGCGCAATGTATAAAAACTGATATTTTCAAAATAAGCACTGAAAATATAATATTGAGGATTAAATTTCATTAATGGCGCATATATTTCTAGCTAACCGCTTGACAGCAAAAGGATGTATATAACTGTACATACCTTTGTGTCATTCTGTCTAGCTACAGCATCTGTGACAATTAGACAACATACAGGATCCTTACAACATGAGCCCTGATTCGTTTCCTGTGAAAAAGAGTAGGGCATAAGAGTCTTTTGACGTGATTAGAAACCAATCGGCTCGCAGGCTTATGTTCGCTCTACTACTACGAATAAGCAGGTCTCCAAGATCAAAGATGATCTTGAATGCAAGAAAAAACAGAAATGTGTTTGGATATTTTTTTGTATATTTTTGTTTTTGTCATTTTAAGTTTGGATATTTTGTTTTCTTGATTAATTCAAATTTTCGTTCACCTTTAAAAATATTCAACAGTAATATTACATATCCGTAAATATATATAAAAATTACCAATCATTGTTACATGTATCTTGTTATTAAATGCTGGTATTGATAATTCACTATCTAAATTAATTCAATTTTTCTGAATGTAGGTCAATATTGATTTGACAACAGTTATATATATTTCGTTGTATCTCGGAAAGAAAATTATGCCAATAATAAGCACGCGTAAGGTTTCTATTTCACTTCCTTTGCTGTTATTGGCCCATTCTTTAATCATTCAACCAATTAACTCATTGATTTTTAGATTAGCCTTTCAATCAATCAACTAGGTTTGTCAAAGTCCGAGAGCATGTCATTGACGAGGTCGTGAATGGAAACGAAAGGACTTTGAAAATTCTAGTTGATTGATTGGTAATCAAACAGAAGATGTGTTAATTGGTTAAATGGTTAACCAATTGACTAATAGTAATATTAATTGTGAACCAGAAGCAGTGTGTGTTTAGTATTGGCATTATGACTCTCCCGAGATACAAAATAATCTCTTTCAACATACGACTTCACATCAAGTATCTTGCAAACCAAATACATTATATATACATTATATACATATCACTAGGTTCAACCAGTGGGCTGTGGGCTAGCTCTAAAGAAATTGCATTTGAAAATCGAAGCTCAGTATCTGTAGATTGGTCTTCGGTTACCTTTAATTATGAAAATGACACAATACTTGCTACATTAATTCATATTTTGTTTTTGTTAAGATTAGCTTCGATTCCAAGAACAAGAATAAAGCGAATAATGAATAGATTAAGAATTCTTAATCTACATACTAAATAACCTAAACTTGAATTTATTTTTTTTTCAAATTCAATTTCGTGTGCTAACAAAAACCAGAACTCCATTTCTATCGGCATTATAGACAACATGAAATTTAATTCATTTCTCTTCTAAGATAATTTTGCTATTTTATCAGAGCAATGCATTTTGTTTTTGTTTCTGAATTACCAAATTATATTTATAAATGTGTGTGTGAATACATACATACATACATATACACACACACGCACGCACACACATATCCAGACATACATACGAAATCACTGCTTATTTTCGAAGTATGCTGAAAAATCACTGGTTTTACCAATGACATATTTACATAAAAACGCGCATACATTATTTCTAATTGGAAATTCAGAACCAAAACAAAAGTGCAATGCTTTGTCAACAAATAAGTAAATATGCATATGTGCGTGTGTGTGTGAATGTATGCGTGTGTATGTATATTTGTTTATAAGTGTATATATGAATACATATTTATGTTTAAATGAAATAAGCTTAAGTGGTATGTATGTATTATATAGTATATACATGTTTAAACCATATTTATATACATGAACTATATATGTTTATACGCGACTTCCAAAAGGACAGAAATCAGGCAGTCACAGTCAGTGGTGCCCTCTCTAGGGAAACACATACAGTTACACTACAAGCGTGGAATCCGATGGATTATATGCTTTAGTTGAACAAAGACCTTTTAGATATATCCTTACTCAAGGAAAAAACTGGAGAGCTTTCTTCTAATGCTTTAGATGAAGATCTAAAATACAGTAGGGGTGGATTAATATCCATTGTAAGTGTACAGATTTTTCATATGGTTTTTAATCAACAGTAATTATTAGATCAGCGAGTATAATTATTTTAAGTCCACAAGTGGTAAAATATTGGACATGTCCTTCTTGAATTAGGATGTGTCCAAAATTACCTTTATTTATAAAAAGGTGCAGTCACGTTTGAGCAGAAAAATTTTGAAAATAGATTTAGTTACACACCAAACACGAACAATCAATATCAAACATACCGACCAAGAAATCTAAAGACACATGCTCATTCAGGAACCTTAATACATGTCTACTAGACAAATCCTACAACGAAGAAGCAATAATTTATGAGGTAGAGGCCACTGTAATATAACCCGATCTAATAGAAATACAGGAACGTTACATAGCTAAAGCAGAAGGAAATATATGCAAGGAGTTTATAATCAATGTCACTCTTTTAAGCATAAAGTTAACGGAACAATACAATATTAGTCCACAACACTATAACTAAAACAAAAAAGGTCTTAGACTACAAATCTTGGAAAGCGCTCTAGAATCTATCAAACTGGAAGTAAACGATGCAACCATGTGCACAGTGCCAAAGAAGAAAACCCTCAAAAGTCCTTCAACAAGACTTTCATTTAAATACGTGATCATAGAGACTCGGGAAATGCAAAGACCTATTATACAAACGGGAAGCACCACTTTGACCTATTTAGAATTACATATATGCACAAACTTTTGCTGATGTATAAAACTCAGTATATCTTTGTTGTCTCTTCCTTCAGCTTTCTTCCATCATTCAGTAACAATATTTTGTTTTCCCTTCTTCAGCACATCTACGTGTAACTCAACTCTTATTAACGGAGTTTAATCTCCAGTAGTCACATTCGTCTGTTCTAAACAGTTACATCATTTTTCTTTGAAATCCAATAACATATTTAAGGGAAGTAATTTGTATTTTATCCGAGAGCGGGGGAGATATTTGCCTTGACGCAGAGTAAAGTTTAGTATTTTTCAACATATTTCTCGTATTATTCTTTACTATGTGGAAAGAAGAAGGAATCTATGAAATTAATGGAAGCCCACTCATTAACCACGTATTGATTTATAATTACGTGAGTATAAATATTTGTAGTTGATTTTGTGGTTACAGTTTCATTATTTACGCTGGTGAACTGTAATTTATGGTTTTAATTCTAGATGAATAAGCGTAGGTTTCCATCAGCATGAAACTTTGGGTTCCCGAAAATTAATATAAATTCAAACAAATAGAGTGCGCGCGCGAGTGCATTTGTGCGTATATTGTGCAAAATGAATATATATATATATGTATCGATCGGGTAATAGATTATGATTGATCTGCCATTATATAGAATACAGTATAGCAAAAATTTACATATGCATATATCACATGTATCATGTACATGTTGTTGAGACAGCATGTCGATGTTGCTATGTAGGAAATAGTTGTTGATTACTCAACTTATAAAGCAGATAAACTATTGATTGTAGAACATGCATACTTCAAAACAAATAAACTACTGTTAGTGTATATAAATTCCGTTTTTGTTAAAATTTTAATTTTAAATGTACGCTTTTGAGTTTAAAAATCACATTTAAATGGACTTTGTTATTTTCTATGATTATTACGTTGAAATGTGAGGCATTTCACTTGACTTTTTCAAGAACGAAAATACCTTCAAATAACTTACTTCCACTACTCCCTCAGCAATCAGGAAATTCGCGTAAGTCTTGATATTTCGCTAAAATCTCAGTCCTCGAATGTTTCCAACATATTTGTCTATGTTGAAACATTGCACTTGTTGAAGTCGGTTTGTGGTCGTACGATAGTATATTGTAATGCTGTCTATTTGTTTGTCTGATAATCCTCACCCTTACACCTCAAGTAATAGGCTATGTCCATTTGAAAACAATTTAACCGATATTGTTTTCTAGCCTGAAGATATAGTGTGTGTTAATTCCACAGTGACCAAATTCTACTTTCATTGCTGGCCATAATACATAGTGTAATTTCGTTTTGCTATTGGAACATGAGAATTCAGAACATTTTTATGAAGCTCATTAACGATTTCTCCGCTTAACCTTTGTTGCAGGAGAGGTGGATGTTGATACAATAGTTGCAATTCCTTTTAAATCTGAGACAATCCGTTACAGAGACGCCAGCATCCAGTAGTTTTCTAGCTGGTTTTCTCTTGCTGAGTATAGAAGTCGCGCAAAATACTGGTTGTATACTGTAATTGGTCCCATCATTCCGAAGGTTTTATGCTCAATTTTCGGTTGCTCGGTCTCGTCACATCTGGTCATCTGATAGACATGTTTACTGTGAATAGATGGAGTCTAAATCGAGAGAGATATCCTTTTCTGTCTCCTTTGAGAACATAATATCAACATAGTTCAAGGGTGTTGGCTACTGTTGGATGTTCTAATTCAAACTCTGTTTCATTGTAGAAAGCAATGAAAATGTCGTGGATTCATGCAACGTCTCTTGAGTAGGCTAGTACAGAGCATCATCCATGAATCTCGGGTCAAATGTGTTGGTGAAGTGCCGCTCAGAATGCAGTACTCGGCGTTTTATACCACAATCACGAGACATCCACTACTAACGTACACAGTACATAAGTATACACGCCTCTAGGTATATATAATAAAATATATACGTAATTCTTATACAATTAAATGTATACATATATACATATATGTGTGAGTGCATGCGTGTTTGTGAGGATGTATGGACACTCACTATTACCTGCTCAGTATATATGTACATAAAAATATACATACGCGTTTACCGTGTACATCCGGTGTCCTTGCCTAAAGTAAGAAGCAACTAAAAGGATGGATATGAAGAAGGGCATCCAGCTATGAAGCACTGCTTCAAAAATTCCTGTCCAACTCATGTGAGCATAGAAAAGCAGACATAAAATCTATGATGATAATATACACAGCATTAAGTAAATATATAGGTATGTGTGTGTGTGTGTGTGTATGTGTGTGTGTGTATGTGTGTGTGTGTATGTGTGTGTGTGTGTGTGTGTGTGTGTGTAATATGTATATATCTACAATATTTATCTTTCTTTCACACACACACATACATTTATGTGCCCATATGTAATTGTGCGTGGCTAAGAATTTCCCCTTGCAAATATCAGCTTCCAGATTGCATTCTGCTGCGCAGCACCTATTTCACCTGTTTTCTAAAATAACCTAAGATTGAGTGGAATTCGGCAGACCGAAACGATGCTATGCAGAAGCCCGGGGAATGGAATTGAGCCGAAGGACGAGACAATGGTGTTAAACTTTCCAACGGAATAAGCCGTCCATTGAAGAACAAGAATTCTCCTCCTCACTAGCATTTTTGTAACGGTTGGAGTCGAGGTTACATTAAAAGATATGCATACTTGCCCGAGGTGCCATGCTCTGGAGTCTGACTCGGAATTACGTCGTCGTGAAAAGAACGGTTTAATCATACAGCTATAGCGACTTAGCAGCCTTTTCTAATAACGAATAATAAATCTGACATGGATGTAATATAGTAGCTATAATAAAACCGGACGTGGAATTTATATAGTGGATAGATGTCAATGTTATCGGTTGTACTTAAATAAATAATGGTTCCTATACAAACATATTTTAACTGCTCATCAATAATATAATACAATAGAAATATAATTCAAACGCTCTTCCGTAGCTGAAATTATGCGCAGAATCTGGGAGCTTTCTTTATATTTGAGCGTTTTAATAACTCTACAATGGAAATTTAAAAGAGATACAGCGAAGAGACACGAGTCCCTGTTTTAAGAAGTGGGTAAATTTTGTAATAACTTGCTGACTTGAAAACACACCAAGTGTACAAACTGGAGAACCAGAAGCAACAAAAGCCGATCACTCAGTTATGAATGGTTCTGTTTTACAAAAATCAAACAATTGAATATATCACTTGTGCAAGATGAGTAAATATCGATTGGGTAATCGATTAAGTGATTGATCTGCTTTGCATTGAAAACAATATAGCAGAAACATAATGGGTAACCGAATACGAAATCTTTTATTTTCTTTCAAAATACAACTTTATCTGCATTTATTGAAATATTTCCTTTTATTTGATGACGACAAATAAGTAGGTATAATTTCTAAGGATAACACGATAAACAGATAAATATATTTTATATGAAATATATATAATTTTCAAAATCTATTTTGTATGCAAGATATGAAATAATTATTAAGTCTGAAAAGCCTCTGTAACATAAACGTTTTTGGAAATCTTAAAAAATATCTAATCCAAGTATATAAATAGCTTGGAGGGGAAAGATCTGCATTAAGAAACAATTTACACTTTAACAGAATGAAACCAATTATCAACGAATAAAAATACGCCATGAGAGACTCGCTGAGTATTGATTTAAAATTTCTTTTCAAAAGATAAAGTTTTGAATTTGTGATACAATTGAAGATAATTAATATTTGGTAAATGTTGGAAAAAGGAAAGTTTTTCAAAAGAAGGAAAAAGCATTTCGGTTGTATAAACTCATTAAAAGTAAAAGATAAACAGAAACAATTTCTATATCAAAGGCTGTGGAAAATGTAACATGAAGTAGGAATGATGTGCTTTTGCAAGAGCGAAACGTTTTAGTGGCAGCTCATCGTAAGATTCTCAATGTAAATCTCTCATATAAATATTTTAAATGATCAAGAGACGAGAAACATGGGTATAAAAGACAGTTTATAAAATTATCAAAAGAATTTATAAAATACATCATACAGTTCTCTTTTTAATGTTATCTGGGTACAGAAACCACTTAAGTGCCATTACTTGACATCGATTTCCTGATGTAGAAATCCATATAGTAAACTAACAAATTTATGAGTCAGTTAGTTTTAAAAGCCGTTTTTACTCGTTCTTATAATCTAAATTATATCAGAACTTCCGACATGCAGTCGTATGGCTGACGACACAGTTTAGTCCCCCAACTACCTTGCATTAGCATCTTACATTAAACTGGAAAGAAAATTTTCTCTTTAGACGGCTTTCAAGTAGAGATTAAGATCCTTCAGGCGGTCAGTTGATTTGTTAGAAATTGTAAGCAATTCTTCCATAAAGCACATTCCTACTGTGATGGAAAAAATGAGACATGTTGGGTAATGAAGAACGCAGTATGTAGTGTCTAAATGTATGAATGGATGGTCATAGTCGGATCGTATTAATCATATGTCTGTTTGATCAAGGCTGAAGAAGGAGAAATTAAGACGAAAGGAATTAATTCACTTTAGACTTGAAAGAATTCAAGTCATAAGAAGGAAGAAAATGAAATGGACGAGAATTCTGAAGTCTGGCAATTCGAGAGAAAAAGCTGCGACCATAGAAAGACTTGCTTGTTCGTGGAAGCGCATCTGGATGAAACCGTGAGTTTTGAGTGAGGCGAGATGACACAGAATGATCTAGGAGTAAGAGAGAGAAAGTTTATCAAAGCACTTCCTCGAAAAGAATAAGATACGGTCGATGCGACAAAGGTTGTAGAGTTGAAGCAAGAGAGAGACCAATCAAATTAGAGTCCCGCTTCTGAACCCGTTTGAGGAGATCCAAGTGACAAGATGGTGCATCTCTCCAAATATGACTACGATATCCCATACAAAGACGAATTGTAGACTTGTAAAGATAAAAAATAGTCCCAGATGTAAAGTAGTCATTTGACCTATCCAGTTATACAACCTTACGAGAAGCAGACCAATTGACTCTAAGACCCCCAAGAAAGACAAAGTGAGAAAGTAAGACCAAGGAGTTTCAAAGAAGACCTTTTCTCTTGTGGTTTGTCTACTTCATTTTGTGATACCTAAGACCTATAACTCATGAAAATAGGGGGAAGATAGAGATCCCGTTTCCTACTGAAAGTTATGAATTTGGTACTGCCAGGGTTGAAAGTTAGTAGTCACTTATCACTTCATTTCGTAACTGTCTGCAGATCCACCTCAAAGTTAGCAGCAAATTCCAACCGTTTCAAGAAAGAAGGAGAGATAGATAAATAGATAGATAGATAGATAGATAGATAGATAGATAGAGAGAGAGAGAGAGAGAGAGAGAGAGAGAGAGAGAGAGAGAGAGAGAGAGAGCCAGAACAACCGAAATAAAGAGTAGCATCCTCAGTATAAACATTGATAAATTGAAGAACATTGACAAGAAGATCGTTGATGTAACGAAGAAATAAAGTTGGACCAAGAATAGAGCCTTGAAGAGCATGGGCATTGATAGAATACTCATAAGAATAACGCCACCCAGTGTCACACCCACACAACGACCAGAAATTCATGATCTGATAAGATTAACGATGTTTCCACATACACAACAGGCAGAGAGCTCATGAAGCAAAGCAGCATGCCAAACCCTAGCAAAGGCTTCGGATATATCAAAAGTTATAGAATTACCCTCTCCTGATTTTTCCATAAATCGGTAGATGCGTTCTGTAATAACAGTCAGAAGATCAGCAGCAGAACGAGAGTCGTGGACACCATACTGAACATTAACAAGGAATCTCAAACTTTCAAGAAGCTCAAACAACCTGTTGTTGACAAACCTTTCAAAGATCATTAAGATATGTGGAATTCATATCTCATTTCAAATAGATTAGGATTAGGGCGTAAGACATTAGGATTAAGTCGCACTCAGTAAGTTGGAATTCCAAGACAAATATATAAACGGAATTTTAATTTCTTTTGCAATATAAGCATTCTTTTGCTGAAAAGCGTCAACACTTAATCATCTTCCGGCTGGGAAACTTAACGGTATATATGTGTTTTAACTGGCCAGCATGACTCTACCATGATGTAATCGTGTACACAAACACACATACACAAGCATCCATGTATATACGTGTGTGTGTGTGTGTGTATGTGTGTATGTATGTGTGTAACGCTGACGAAGGCTTTAAATTCGGCTTTTACAAACTGTATTGAAAGAGAAAAACTTATATTGCGAACTAATTGGAATAAACTGCCGGGATCTGATGTCGAGAGTCCCAAAACTTCCAAAGCCACAAAAATATTACTGATGATGCATCTCAGAGAATCCATGAGATGTACCTTGGAAAAAAACCATTTAATTTAGGTGGGTTAAGTTAGATAATTGACGATGAAGAAGATTGATAGACGATAGAAGACTGAACTGGGTAAAAAGGTGAAGATGACGATAGCGACTGAGGAGGTCGAAAGAAGATGTTAGTGAATCAAATTAGAAGTAGTTTAAATAAATGTGTCCGTATACGGCTGATAAGAGGCAGTGTAAGTAATTTTTCTCCTTAAAATATTGTAATTTAAATTTGCAATTTAAATTTGTATAACTAAATTATTCTAAATATTGTAATTTTGCTTTTTGGTTGCTTTGCAAGATTCTTGATGTGAATTCGTGCGTTGAAACATATTTTATTGTATCACAGAAGGGTCAATATACCAGTAATACGCACACTCACTGCTTCTTTTTCACGTGTCTTATTATTAGGCACTCGGTTAACTATTTAACCAACTAACTAATCGTCCGGTCAATCAATAACGTCCTTTCATCGCCGTTCACGACAGACATGGAGCAGTAACATCATGATGCTAATGACGTCATTGGCATATTGACCATTCAGAAATACAGCAAAACTGTATATCTATCTATAATTAACAATTCAATATTCAATAACAAAATGCTTTGTTATTGAATATCATATAACCAGCTGTGTTTTTGTTAAAGTTTAAACTTAATACCTAGTTATAATAATATGTATGTACTATGTTCTTTAAACCATAAGTGTATGTGTTGTCATTCGGCAGTATTGGTAGTTGTGTGTGCAGAGTCTTCTTAGGGCATTTAACAACGTTGATGAACAAAACTAAATAAATGAGGTTCAAACTATTTTATATTCTATGGTGAAGTGAGTGAAATAATTGGTCGATTAAGTGTGCTCTAAGCTAGGCTGTCGTTTGCTTAAGCCCACTTAAAACATTTTACGTACAAGCAAATGCAGATATAAACCTTCTGTATATACATTGCAAAATTTTTATAAGCATGTGTAGGATAATAATTCCCCTTCAGTGATGCAACTGGTAACAACAGCTATAATTTTGCAATAGTCACACATTTAAAGTTTTTACATAAACAAAATCCTAACTTTCGTTTGAACTTATACATAAAACACATGGCAATAAGGTATTCAGAGCAGTTAAATTGTTAATCAGAAACAATTTTGGATTTCATAGTTTAACGATAGATTTTAACCATAAAAACTACTTTTCTCCAATACATACTTAGTCCGCAATACACGCGTGCGCGTGCACTCATACACTCTCACAAACACACATACACACTATTCAGCTTTCCTGTGTTTTTAATTCAGTGTCTTCCTATTTGAATTCTATTTCATCTTCGAACTACATACCTATATTAGCCTTCTTACAAATTATTTAACTACTCCCGGCTCAAATAATCTCTATCTGTCTAACTGTCTGCCTGCCTATCTATCTATCTATCTATCTATCTATCTATCTATCTATCTATCTATCTATCTATCTATCTATCTATCTATCTATCTATCTATCTATCTATCTATCTATCTATTGTTGTTGATCATATGTCTCCATTTTGTTTACTTTAAATTATATATATATATATATATGTGTGTGTGTGTGTGTATAAATTTTTTTATTAAAATATATTAAACTATGTGAAACGAAGGCATTTCTCTTGCACTTATGATATATGTTTTCCACATATTTTCAATCTATGATTCCATCTAAGAATACCTGAAGAAGGAATGTTATTCCGAAATATTATCAGACTATGGCTGACTAAATTACGACAGGTATATAGCCCATTGTTTGTATCAGAGTGCATTGTTGTACCATTCAAAACTCAGTATTCTTTACAAACAATACGCAATGCTTCAGGCGAACTACAATACTCTCCTTTATATATATATATATATAATTGAGAAATTATATATATAGCGGTATCTAAACTCACTCAAGATATCTTTAGTGAGACTTTTATTGATGTACCTGAAGATACCCGCAACGGCTCGAAACATGTGCTGTACCCAATAAAGTCTATTACACATTCCATCTCCCATTTTATTAATGATATATATATATATATATATATATATATATATATATGTATATATATTGAGCGTCCAGTAATACAATATCTGTATCCCGTCCGTGCGTTGTTGGTTTTTTGTTGTTTTTTTCCGTCGCTTTTCTTGTTTGAACTCACTATATATATATATATATATATATATATATATATATATATATATATATATATATATATATATATATATATATATATGTATATATATGCGTGTGTTGCTGCGAGTAAAGTGACAGAGAGATAGGTGTGTGTGTGTTCGTGTATATGCATATATCCGCATCTCTAAATAATGATATATGATGATGACTACATGTATGATTTCATCTATACTTCACATGTACTTAACATGTATTGGCCTTTGTCTTTCAAATCAATTCTTATTGTTAATGTATACATATCAAGGGAATAGTACTTGTACACATTGTCAATAATTCATCATGTGTTTGAGGGTGTGTATTTGATTAAACACTGATTTATAGCACTATAAAATAAACAAACAGATATTGTGTTCTGTTCAATGTTTACTGGCTGAACTAGATTTTACTTAGCGACCTCAAATCTATAGATATAGATAAATCTTAATCTATTTGAAAGTGTGGCTAATGTTGTTTAAACCAGTAATCTAAACAATCTACTGTGACACGTGTAATGGGTTATTCTTCTTTTATGTATACAGTTCCGTAATTCTCTTTCTGTGTTTGTGTGTGTGTGTGTTGAAACGGCCTTAATGCACTAATACCATGGCATCCTTGTTACACACACACACACACACACACACACACACACACATATATATATATTTATATATATACGCAATGGCCCAGTTGTTAGGGCAGTGGACTCGAGGTCATAGGATCGCGGTTTCGATTCCCAGACCGGGCATTGTGAGTGTTTATTGAGCTAAAACACCTAAGGCTCCACGAGGCTCCGGCAGGGGATGGTGGCGAACCCTGCTGTACTCTTTCACCACAACTTTC
Organism: Octopus bimaculoides; assembly: GCF_046866305.1. NCBI lineage: Eukaryota > Metazoa > Mollusca > Cephalopoda > Octopoda > Octopodidae > Octopus > Octopus bimaculoides. The sequence goes on from NC_142929.1 coordinate 91,170,771, forward strand.
TCTCACTCTTACTTCCTGTTTCTGTTGTGCCTGTAATTCAAAGGGTCAGCCTTGTCACACTGTGTCACGCTGAATATCCCCGAGAACTACGTTAAGGGTACACCTGTCTGTGGAGTGCTCAGCCACTTGCACGTTAATTTCACGAGCAGGCTGTTCCGTTGATCGGATCAACTGGAACCCTCGACGTCGTAAACGATGGAGTGCCAACAACAACAATATACACACACACAAACACATAAATTAATGTTTGTCTTAATTGAGAGGGCTGAAACAATGCGCGGACTCGCGTCTGTGCTTCTACATTAGATGCGACTTGTATATCACCTTTCAACCTCTTGGGGTCGATAAAATAAGTACCAATTTAGTACTGAGGTCGATGGAATCGACTTACTCCCTCCCACGAAATGCCAGGCCCTGTGCCTATTGTAGAAACGATTATTAAAAAAAAGGTAGAAAGGCTTATGATACGACTTTTCTTTTTCTTGCCCATATCTTAACACCTTGTTTTCTTTTGGCGGAATCATTTCTGTTGCAAATATATGTGTTTAATTTCTGCTTTGAGAATAACTCCTTCCCTCTCTTCCAGTTTCAACGCCTGTGTAATGAATTAAAGGTATTGATGTTCCTTCTCGAGTAAAAGATAAAAAGATGCGATGTGGTTTCAATTTTTCTGTTGAATAATTTCAGTGATTTCTCGTAGTAACGTTTGCTTAAAATGTCTTAGAATTTTCGGAGGAAAGAAAAAAGAAAAACATAAAGTACGAGTCTCCGCCAATGTGGTTGAGCTTCAATTTTTTCCTCCATTTCTTCTTAACCTTTTTGATGTCAACCTGTTTAAGAGTACTCCTGGTTGTATGGCATAGACTTTGCGAATAGTTAATTCGTTAAAGAGTTAACAGTTAACAAATCAAAAATAAGGGGAAATAGAGCTAGTGCATGCGTTTATTTTTGGCATAATACTCTCAAGATATAACAAAAATTAAACCTTTCATCAAAATTTGATACAAATTTATGTTTCAAACTCCAGCTAAGTAATGTCAGGATTATTTTACAAAATTTTTATTTTAACAAGTATTTGATACAGAGTTAGTGCATTTCAACACAAATACGGTAATGAAAGAGTTATGCTACTTTGTGAGGAATCTTGTAGTAGGCAAGTTAGTGATCAATAGAGCACACTTCGTCCAAAGGAATCCGCATAACTACAAACTAGTACCGTACTAAGGTTAATTTTTATTTACAAGATGCGGCGAGACAACAGGTATTGTCCCTTGTTTCACAGCATAAACATGGCTCGTTCAGTTACTCTGAACTCAAATTCTAGCGTAAGCGAATCCTAAAGTGATACTTTATTACATCACTTCCCTCTCCGCATTTCTTCATAAATGAAGTTATTTCATGGTTTTATTAAGTAATCGAAGAGAAGTTCTTTAAAAAAAACTGTATTCAACGTAAATATGATCTTAATAGAACAATAAAATAGACCAGCTATTATGTTGGTGGACGGACGTATAGATTGGTTACAACTCTCTTTAATTTACTTCGTTTGTAGATAAAATGTCAATAATTAGATTGAACGGAAACAGATTTTATTAACTACTTCTTTCAAAGAATGTCCTTTAAAGAACCGGATCTGAAAGAGAATCTTTCTTAGTCTAATTACTCGGTAAAATGCTAAACGTACCATTGGAGACAATAAAAAACATTCTGACATTATAGTTTAATAAATGTTCAATACTGGATGAAAATAATGCAATCATCAAGATGATGGCTTGCTATTAAATTGCCAAATTGTGAAGTCTGGGGTGCCATGGAGAGCATTTGATTAGAATTGTGTTGCTTAATCCCTTAGCATCCGTTTCACATAAATTGATTTCTTATTTAGACGCAAGGCAATTTCTGTGTCAGAGCAAAGCTGAGAACAAATCTTTGTATATTAATCGTATTGAGTTCGTTGGAAGATAGTGCAATCCGAAAGCCAAGCGAAATATATGTGACTTAACTGGCTTCAAATACTGAATTTTTCAAAACCGTTATAAATTTACTCGTGAAAAAAGTTGAAATGAAACCTTTATTGCCGTCGGTCAAAACAATTGGCTGTCATGAACTAAGTGAAATCGCTTGCACCACGTCACGCGGCTCAAGTACAAACACCATTAGGATTGGGGGCCAATGAAGAAATAATATAGACGTACAAATGCACGAACGTGCGCCTGAGATATATATATATATATAATATAATATATATAATATCAGGCGTGACTGTGCGGTAAGAAGCTTCCTTCCCAACCGCATGGTCCCGGGTTCAGTCTCACTGCGTGGCACCTTGGGCAAGTGTCTTCTACTATAGCCCCGAGCCGACCAAAAGACTTGTGAGTAGATTTAGTAGACGGAAACTGAAAGAAGCCCGTCGTGATATATATATATATATATATATATATATGTGTGTGTGTGTGTGTGTGTGTGTGTGTGTGTGTGTGTTTCTGTGTCTGTGTTTATCCCTCTACCACCACTTGACAACCGGTGTTGGTGTGTTTGCGTCTATGTAAATTAATGTTTCGGCAAAAGAGAAACTTATCCCTGCCCCCAAATTGCTGGCCTTATGTCAAAATTTGAAATCATTATTATAATTATTTGATGAGCTGGCAGAATTGTTAGCACACCGGGCGAAATGCTTAGTGGTATTTCGCCCGTCTTTACGTTCTGAGTTCAAATTCCACCGAGGGCGACTTTGCCTTTCGGGGTTGATGAAATAAGTACCAGTCGAGCACTGGGAGCGTTGTAATTGACTAATCCCCTTTCACGCAAATTTCATTATTGAAGGCGGTGAGCTGGCAGAAACGTTAGCACGCCAGGCGAAATGCTTAGCGGTATTTTGTCTGCCATTACGTTCTGAGTTCAAATTCCGCCGAGGTCGACTTTGCCTTTCATCCTTTCGGAGTCGATAAATTAAGTACCAGTTACGCACTGGGACGATGTAATCGACTTAATCCCTTTGTCTGTCCTTGTTTGTCCCCTCTATGTTTAGCCCCTTGTGGGCAATAAAGAAATAAGAAACATTAGCACGCTGGACTAAATGCTTAGCGGTATTTCGCCCGTCGCTACGTTGTGAGTTCAAATTCCGCCGAGGTCGACTTTGCCTTCCTTCCTTTCGGGATCCATAAAATAAGTACCAGTTGAACACTGGGGTCGATGTAATCGACTTATTCCCTCCTCCAAATATTTCTGCCCTTGTGACAAAATTCGAAACCATCATTCTTCTTCTTCTTTTCTTCTTCTTCTTATCTTCTTCTTATTATTATATACTCGGATCGCATGATCATGTATAAGTGCAATTGTAGCGGCAATAAGGTTATACTTGTATGTGTGCGCGCGTGCGTTTTACATTACATATTACAATAGATGAGATATATCTATATGTATATAGAAATATATATACACACATATATAAGCATACACATAGATGCACATTTACATATACATGTACGAGTCTGCACGTCTATGTTTGTGGGTAATTGTTTTCCTTGCTGTATAATAAACTCCTGAGAATTTAGGTGGATTTATTTCACCGATTAAAGGAGGTAAAAAATATGAGGCGATGGTTTTTATGTCTTTAAGTTATATAGTATAGAGATTTTCGTAGTTGAATTAGTAATGTGCTTAAAACAGAAATAAAAAAATTAATATTATATCTTTTAGGTTTTGCTTAATGCTTTTTTTTTGTTTCATTAAATCTTTTCGGAAATTGGAATCATTCGGTTTTTTTAAAACATTTTTCACGTTCAGTTTGGTTACGTTTTTCTGTTTATGCTTAGAAGAGTCTTGTTCACAAACAAACTGTACAGTACACACACATTCACAATAACACATACATGTACAGATACATACACGCACACACACACACACGCGCGCGCGCGCGCGCGTATACACATATAGAATGTATAAATGTGATTCAAATATATATTTTTATGTATATTATATAAGTTTTTATCTATCTATCGATATAAATATATATATATATATATATATATATATATATATATATATATACATACACACATATATATATATACATACATACATATATATATATATATACTTTATATATATAAACATATGCATGTGTACATATGAGTGTAGATACTTACACGCATATATGATTATTATTGTTTACCGTCTTCTTATATCTATATTTTTTATAGATAAATATTGTTCACACACATACACACACACACACACACACACACACACACACATATATATATGTATGTATGTATGTATATATATATATATATATATTTGCTGATCCCTTAATTATGTTTATATATATATATATATATAGATAGATATACATACATACATACATATCTATATATATATAGATATACATACATACATATCTATATATATATATATTTGATCAAAACGGTTGTTGGTTCTGAATTTATTTACTAGTATGTATACTTTGTGATCTTTCTTGCTATGGAGATCAGTGGGAGTAAAGTTTAACAGTTTCAGCCTCTTTACGCAATTCTCTCTCTCAGTGCATAAAGCCATATATAGAATTTTAAATACTAGGTGTATATCGTGCACCTTAGCTCACATTGTACACACAGACGTACCACAAAAACACACTCATATATATTAAACTATATTGTGCGATTAAACTTTAATTTCATGGCACATAAGCAGTGTTTTGAAGTTGATGAGTATTTATTTTTTTTATTATAAACCGAATTTCCTGTCACTGGACTTCATAGGTAGAAATATCACACAACACATACAGAGAACGAAACAGAACTGTAGAATCAGTTCATATATTATTTAAATATGTATTCTTACACGTACTTCAATGAAGATAATGACTCCATTATGTAATCCAAGCCAGGAAATTTTTATGGGCATTTTCTTTATCAGAGATTCATATCGAATGATTTGGTGTCAATTATTGACAAAGTGAAGCTCTAGAATTGTTAGCACGCCGGGCGAAATGCTTAGCGGTATTTCATCTGTCAGCACGTTCAGAGCTCTAATTCCGCCGACGTCGACTTTACCTTTCATCCTTTCGGGGTCCATAAATTAAGTGATAGAGAAACACTGGGTCGCTGTAATCGACTAATCTCCTCCCCCAACTTTTCAGGCCTTGTGCCTACGGTAGAAAAGATTATTTTCATTGAAACATGTGTGAGATGTCATAGCTAAATAAGTTAAATTATTTATGAACTGACTCTTTAGTTTTCATTTTTCTTTCTCTGTATATGCATGTTTTTGTATAATAGGTATATGTGTGTGTGTGTGTGTGTGTGTGTGTGTGTGTGTGTTTAGGTGTGTGCGTATGTATCCATGGAAGCGTGAAAGTATGGCAGTTAGGTTAAAATTTTTTTAGCGTAGCTATGTGGGTCTTGGTTTGATACCTGCGTGGTATCTTCAGCATGTGCATTTCAGCTCTGCTTCGGGTCGACTCAAGTCTTATGATTGAAATAATTGGAATATTTTAATGATATGTAGGCACCCTGCCTTCCGAACGGATGTACCTGTAATTCAAAGAAACAACCATGTCACACTGCGTCACGCATATTCTGCTTGAGTGTTTCGTTAACGTTACCGATGTCTATGGAATTGTCAACTAGCTGCACAATTCAATAAGTAGGATTTTCACTTTATCTAACCACTGAATGCATAGCGGCTTTTTTTCACTGTTACGCCCGTCATGCAAGTGCACATATACGGGCGCACACATACATTTAAACTATAGAAATTCACATAATATATGTATACATAATATTTCTTCGATCCACACACACACATACACACACACACACATACACGCACATACACATGCATGCACACATACACGCGCACACGCACGCACGCACACACACGCACGCACACGCACGCACACGCACACATGTACGCGCGCATGAACTCGGAGGAAAATCTCTAAAATATCGTCTTCATTAAGTATTTGGTAGGTAAATCAAGCCATCTCTTTCCGATTTAATGTCGTCGGCCTAATATTGGCGCAAATCCGATCAATAATTAAACAGAAACGGTCCTATTGAGAATCGAACTTCTGCTACAATTTCGACTTACTAACCAGGAAGTTGTTACAACTTCCCAACGGTCTCTCTATCTCCCCCCCCCTCTCTCTCTCTCTCTCTCTCTCTCTCTCTCTCTCTCTCTCTCTCTCTCTGAATGAATGGATATCATGTTGTTTTATCGTTGTGTGTATTCTCTTTCTAGTATCGATTTAGTTGCCGAAGGCTCTTCAAAGGTTTGGAATGTAATATTCAGTACATTATTCATGAAACGAGAAATCGGCAAGATTTATCTCAATATGTCCTTCGCTCTAGGAAAAAATCATGTTATTATATACAATCTGTTACCACTGTTATATCTGTGTAGTATGATCATGATAAAATGAATACAAGCAGTGAGGACGATTGTGCACGCACACAGACACATACATAGATACATACATACGTACTAGCTGTTGGACCCGGCGTTGCTCGTGTTGAAGTTAAGCCCACCTCTGACCTTGTATTGAAATCTTCTACGTTTCCCGTGCCAACTATTACCCATCAAGATTTTATATCTGGTTCGGCAGGGATTTTACCCGATTAACGCTTTCGACATACTCCTACATACTGGACCATCTGAAATCGCAGTCAAACTTTTGGGTGTACCTCGACCCGTTGAGAGTGATGTTTGTTTATTTCGCTCCCCTTGATTCCACCTTCTGTATAAAATTGATCAACGCGTCCAATCTCAGGACAATCTGAAGAAAAGTGTGAAGATTATGTCATAAAATAAAATCCATGTGACCATTTACATGAAAATATAAAAGTTACGGCCAAAAATAAAATCCCTCTTGGTATTCGCACGCAAAATGCCTATTGATTTTATAAAACTACTGCTCAGGCGCAATTATCGACTTTTTGTCAACGCCATGTACTGACATAAACTCACTGGCATGAGTCTCGCTCACTCATCTATTTTCATCAAAATCGGACAAGAAATGCAAAAGGTGCAGGAAAAATAACATCGTTATGGGAATTTCTATTCAAGCGCCCGATTGAGCTCACAAAAATCGATGCCAACTGAGCATTATCGAGTTTTCGAAAAATTCCGGCCTTATTTGAACTTCAAGGCATGTGATCTACCTGTGTGCCAAAATCATTAAAATCGGTTGGACGGTGTGGGAAGAGTTAGATTAACCCCAAACACACACAGACAGACACCGTTACACATTTATGTTTATAGATGTACGTATGTGCATACATACGTACACATACATACATACATACATACATACATACATACATACGTATGTACATGTACATACATAATATATAAATACATACATGCATACCTAAGGACATATACTTACACACATACATACATACGTTCGTACACACAGATACATATATATGTATGTACATACATACATGCATAGATACATAAGTACGTACACATACATACATACGTACATGCATACGGACGCACACAGACATCCACACATACATTCATACATATATGAATAGTACGTACACACAAACATAATACAAGCATATGTACATACATACATACATACATATTTCAATCGTTAGACTGCGGCAATGTCAAGCGGTGGTTGAGGCAAAAGTACAAAGACACACAATAGCGCGCGCGCACACACACACACACGCACGCACTCGACAAAATTCTTTCAGTTTCCGTCTATCAAATCCACTCACAAGGTTTTAGTCGGCTCGAGGCAACAGCGGAAACACCTGCTCAAGGAGCCGCGCAGTGAGATTGAACCCAGAACCACCTGTTTGTGGAGCAAACTTCTTACCACACAGCCATGCTTGCGCCTATATATGAGACTGTCTATACTTTAGTTGATTTGTCGGACTAAAACGTTTCAAGGTAGAGCACCGACTAAAACTTTTCAAGGTTGTGCATGGCACCAATTCAATGATTGAAACAAGTAAAAGATAATTTATATATCTAGATCACGATTTTGCCTTTCACTATTCCACGATCGCTTATATAAGGATTCATTCCGTCTATACACTTGTTCTTTATAAATGAATAATTTTATACCAAATTATAAAACGTCATGATTAATACGTACTGAGAAAAAATAGTGATACTATTTTTTTTATATCTGATGTAGAGAAAAGAAGTTGCAAAAATGGAAGCCGCAATAGCAACAGTGTATTAGATCTATCTTCCAAAATATGTGACTCGTATCAAAGTTAGATGTCCGTATCTATTGGAGTGAATGGTGCAGAACATGATAATTTCTGTCGGGTCAAATATGTAATTTGGCTGATATTCAGCCATTGTATCTTAGAGCTATGCAGACATAAACTGAAGTAGGTTCATTATATTCCTTCAGTTGATCTTCATCTTCTGCGTTTCTTTCTATATTATGTTGCAATCAGTATATTGTCAACCACCATTGTATCTCTATATACAAATATATAGAAAATTTGCAATTCCATGTTAGAAATGATATTTTGTAATCCAATACTAAACAACGTTTGTATGAATATTTGGGCAAATAATGCTCCTGAAAACACAGGAAGACGAGTCCTGGAGAAACGTAGTTTCCATCCCTGGTTGAAGTCATTTCACTTTGTATTCGCTGATAGTCTCTTATCGGAACATTATTTACATTTGACGGACATTTGTACTCATCTTGTTTGTTGTTAACACAAATATTTGTCAAATGTAAATAATATAAATAATGTACATAATTCCTCATCTCTTAAATGTAGAACTGTATTCTCTTCTGAGAAGTTTTAAAATTTTTTGCCAATCTTTCTTTCTCCTCATAAATACGAGAATATTAATATACATGAAACTAAAAGTATCTTTCGGCAAGAAATGAAATACAAATGAGAGGACAAATTTCGTAATGGCAAGTACTTTAATTTCCACAGATACACAATTAGACGGGCTAATAATGAAAAAGTCAATTAAAAAGTACATTATGTAACGCAATCTCTCTCCCCCGCTCCCTCCTTTCTCTCTGACTTATTAATACATGCCCAGGGATGTATAAACATTTAAGAATAAAATATTGTGAGATGCTTTTACTTTTGAAGACTTCTGCATATAGTAAAGCAAAACTGGTTTTACAGATTTCATTCTTATACAGCGTGGATCACGTATACAAGTGCTTATTCCGTATATTCTATACATGTGTGTGTGTGTGTGTGTGTGTGTGTGTGTGTGTGTGTGTGTATTACGGTTATTAAGTCATAACATGAGCTCCAAAAAAGTATTTACTGATGAAATGGCTCGTTACTGGTAATTAACATAATTAATCGTCACTGTAATTCGTGTTCTATGCATTGCTCAATCATACACAAGCACACACGGGTGGAAGAATTTCAACTCGAAACTGCATGTTAACCAAGTGTGTGAGATTGCACTGAGCTCCATCAACTTACACATTTGAGGGAGGTCAGTGCCATACATCTCCACATTACATATTTACATCAAAATGTACTGAACCAGTACGAATGAAGTGGTGAGGCATGTCTCCCTCTGTGTTGCTGACAGGATTCGGTATCCTATTAAATCAACCAGCAACGAACGACTCTTGACAAAGTACAAAAATAGTAAGAAAATGAAGAAATGAAACTAATTCCTTCTGAAAGGAATGTCTGTTAAACTGCTTAAATGTAATTTATCTGGGTAGGATTAAGACGATGATAGACCAAGCAGAAATACACATAAAAGAAACAGCGAAATTAACAATGAAATCAAATTTTAAGTAAAAGGATTAGAAATATAGGTGACATTGCAAATAAGAGAGAGGAAGTGTAAGTAAAAATAATAATAAAAAAAGATCGGATTGTCAGTGTATATAGAAAATTGAAAAACAAAATGTAGAGAAACGACCAACTTTCAAATAGGCTTACTGCTGTGAAAGCTGAAAGATGTGACGTATTCAGGATTGTGAGAAGATTCTAAAAATAAACTGAGAGATACTATGTACGGAGAGGAAGAAATAGAGGTAGAGAGACGGAGAATTATTTCGTTTTAATGATATTGGGAAATTAACAATTAGCACTTAAGGAGAGTGCTATGAGAAACGTTCTTATGAGACATTTCTGAAAGAGAAATCTGATTGGGATGAAAGGGAGTTAACTTTAAATTAATAATGGTATTTACTGTGAATTGCTATTCCCTAGTTAATTAGCACACGCTTAACTCAAACAAATTAACCTCAAGTTTTTGAACAGCTAACGATCATGTGATAAATAGTTAATAATGTAAGGGTCAGCTTTCAAAACGTGTTCTTCACCTCCACAATGTTCGTGTTTCAATATTTCTCTTGGGTATTTTATAATTACACACCTTGGTAGATCAATCTGAGTATTTCTCTAGCATCCACGAACCTTGGTGTTGTCTATTATATATATATAATTCTTGTTAGAAAACATCATTTTGCAGTGATTCATTACAATTTCAGTTTTCAATATTAGTTTTGGTGTTGAGATCCAAACGAGATATTTTTCAACTTTATGGTATTAGCGCAGGCACAACTTCGTAGTTATGAAGCTCGTTTTACAACCACATGCAGTTTCAGGTTCAATCTTATTGCTGGACAAATTGGGAAAGTGTTTTCTACTATAGCTCTACGCCGGCCAATGGCATGTGAGGGAATTTGGTTGACTGAAACTGTGTGGAAGCCCGTATATACATACATACATAAATACATACGTGTGTGTGTATGTGCGTATCCTTGTGTGCGTGTATGCGTGTCCTTGTGTGTATGCGTGTTTATTCCCCTCTCACCACTTGGCAAACGATGTTGTTTCGTTTATGTCCCAGTAACTTAGCGGTTCTGCAAAAGCAACCGATATAATAAGTACTTGATTTATATTCTCTGGGATCGATTTGTTCGACTAAACCCATCAAGACGGTGCCCCAGCATGGCCGCAGTCCAATAACTAAAACAAGTAAAAAAAGATAAAAATATATATCCGAAAGAAGGCGTTGTGGACAGGCAGAATTGGTTGCACGTGGCACAAAATGCCTTGAATTGTTCAGCTGCGTCCATTTGCGTTATGAGTTAACCAACCCCACATCCTGGGGTCGACTTTTCCTTTTATTATTTCGTATATCAATAAAAATATGAATGAATCAAATAATAGAATGGATACCGTCGACTATTTTCTCTCTCTCTCCACACGCACACACACACATACACACATGATGGACTGTGAATATGTTTATTTTGAGAATAAGAAAACCATACGAGGAACCTTTCTAATATGATTTAAATAATATGGTCGAGCAGAAATTACCCGGACACCTACGATTCTGATAAATTTCTAATAATAGACAATTGAAACGGTTGCTTCACGGCCATCAACCATGTGAAAATGACTGAGAGATTGGATTGTCAAAAGATACAAAGACTTCTTGAAAGACTACGGCTCAAAATGCTTGCAGTAGACAACTTAGTTATAAGGAGTATTTTGCTTAGTGAAGTGGAACGAAATTATATGCTAGCATCTACGAAACTATCATTCGATATGTGTGTTTTGTGTGAGCGACTTTAAACGTTATCATAAGAAGCAAGCTGTGCTTATCACCTACGTAATTACGTAACTTGGAAATCAATGAAGAAGACAATATGTGGAAATATCTTCTGAATAAGCTTTGACCTGGACATCCATTTACAGATCATAAAGGTGTTGAATAGCTATTGTTGAGTTAATTTGTTTCTCACAACTTCACTTTTAAATATAAAATGCGAGAGAGCATCTAACACAAGGTTTTAGTGAAACCTTGTAATGTCCAATAATATATCGTAGCATGGAAAGCAGAATTGATTATTGCGATGAAAAAACAAAAACAAAACAATAACAATAATGATAAAAAAACTTTAACTTTTCCGCTTTTGTAACTTTTCTACAGTGCTACACATATTCAATGTCAATTACATCCACTTAAATTGTGCAGTAACACAGAGTTATTATAGCTCTCTTATATAGTCTGCACCTAGCATTAATAGCTACGAAGCTTTTAGTAATAATCAATGCTATGTTATATAGACTGCTACAAGATACAGAAAATAGGGATACCATAGATTTCTTATATAGTTTCTACCTAACATTAATAGCTACTTTCTACTATGAAGCTTTTAGTCATAATAACTAATACAGCAAGGAGAATTATCAAAAATATCGAACACAATCAAACATGTCACACGTCCCATGATATTCCTTTTATGGTTTACTTGTTGCAGTCGTTAGACTACGGCAATGCTGGGGCACCGTCTTGAACAATTTTTAATTCAATGAATCGACCCCCCACCCCCACAAGTGCTTATGCTTTTATTTTTTAAGCCTGGTATTTATTCTGTCGGTCTCTTTTGCAGAACCGTTAAGTTACAGGGACGTAAGCACACCAACACCGGTTGTCAAGCGGTGGCGTGGGACAAACACAGACACGCGCGCGTGCGCGTAAACACACACACGACTGCTTCTTTCAGTTTCCGCCTACCAAATTGACTCACAGAGCTTTAGTCGGCTCGAGGCCATAGTAGGAGACACATACCCAAAGTACCACGCCGTGGGAGTGAACCCCGAACCATGTGGCTGGAAAGCAAACTTAGCAACGATTTCAAACACAATCTATATTAGATTCTGTCATTGCTTACAATCTTCATAATATTCAGTCAACAGTTGACACGAATCGTCTTGCTTTTTGTTTATTTATGTAATCAGGTTCCTATTCAACATGCAAATTCCATTTGCTGGCAAGACCGTTGTGATTAAGAAGTTCGCTTTGCAGACACAGAGTTTCGAGTTCGGTCCCACTGCAGCACTATGGACAAGTGTCTGCTGAGCAAAGCTTTGAGAGTGCATTTGATTGGCGGAAATTTACTGAAGCCTGTCGCACGCATAAGCGTCTATTTTATTTTTACTTCGTCCACACCGCTACCAGTAAAATAAACTATCAGATTTAAATTATGTACTAGAACTGATTTGCACGACTAACCTACAACCGGTGTTGGTGTGTTTACGTCCCTGTAACCTAACGGTTCTGCAAAAGAGACCGACAGAATAAATACCAGGCTTAAAAAATAAAAGCATAAGCACTTGTGGGGGTAGGGGGTCGATTCATTGGATGTGTATATATGCAGACACACACACACACACACACACACACACACACACACACACACATATATATATATATATATATATATATATATATATATATATATATATATATATACATACATATATATGTGTGTATTATAATATTAGATCCAAACAGTTTTTAGGTATAAGCAAAGTAAAAAATGAGAAGTGTAAATAAAATAAAAGTTGTAAAAACACCATATCTGTCCAGTGTCGTCAACCTCTCAGGATTCCCAGACAACGATATATATATATATATATATATATATATATATATATATAGAGAGAGAGAGAGAGAGAGAGAGAGAGAGAGAGAAAGAGAGAGAGAGAGAGAGAAAGAGAGAGAGAGAGAGAGAGAGAAAGAGAGAGAGAATGAGAGAATAATTATAGAGTATTATAGTAGAGTATTTCTAACATAACTACAAACGTTACACATTTCCCAGGATGGATATACTAACTATCAGCTATTACTTCCCCTTACAAAGGATAAAATGTGAAGCCGATCTCAGATATGAGCACACAATTACTATACCTTACGGCAGTACATCCGATGCTCTAGTGAACCTCCTCGAATTTATGTCACGCTTAATGCATTTAAAACCCTACTGGGTGGAGTCTATTTTGTCTTTCTTTTTTCGATAATTTATATACGAACCATATGGTGAGGCCGTGACATATGTATGATATAAACATTATTTAAGGGTGACAAATTGGCTAAAGTCGTTAGGAAATTGAAGCGGATGTCTAGCGATATTTGCTCCGGCCCTTTAGGTCTTAAGTTCAGTTCCCACTGTGGCATACTTATGTGACTGACTTAATCTCGTCGCCCGATAGTAACATCAAGTTTACTTGCCTTTAACAAAGACCAAGCCAGGTCAGGTCATAGAGTTCAGAATACCTTCTTGCCTGCTTTCTACTAGTGGAAGCTCTGTGAAGTATCAGGGCCCGACTAAAAAGACGGGAGTAAAAATCGGTTGACTGTCACATCGACAGCATGAGTGGAAGTCACCCTGTCCGTCCACAAAATATGTGCCTTTGTGTCTATATAAGAAAGTGGTATAGCTTAACCCTTTTTGTAAATTATAAAAAACAAAACAACCATACAAAGCACGTACATAGTGTTTCTTTAGTTATTTAGTTTCTTTCAACCACACCGCTAAGGCTATGCAAGAATACCGCCTTCATATTCTAAAAAGTCTGGGTAAATTAGTAGCGATTCGTCATTTTGATAAATAAATATCAATCTGTTCTGAAGTCGTACAAAGTAAACTACGTCAGAATAACCTTGTGCGCGTTTAACCTTATAAGGTTATATGACGTACGTTCAGCAAGTATAAAGCAAACGTACTTGACTTTTCACTAAGAACAAATTGTAATTTTTTTATATATCTCTATATGCATATATATATATATATATATATATTATTACATATATATTCTTTTTTTTTAAGAAATGTAAAACATAAGTGTATTAATGTGTGCATGTGTGTACATATCAATATATGTATGAATGAATTTATGTATGCATGTGTGTGTATATATATATATATATATATATATATATATATATATATATATATATATATATATATATATATATATATATATATATATATAATGTCTGTGTTGCTGTGTATGTGTGTGAATGAGTGTGCGTGCATTTGCGTGCATAGATTTCTATTAGGTTAACACGCATTAAGAACAAAGTAGATGAAAGAAAAGCAGTGAATGTTGACATGCATATTTTGGATTATCATGCTTCTTGTGATGTTATCATGGAAAAGAAACTAGAGTTATAACAAAAACAAATGAATAGCACGAATACTTATTTATAAAAATAAAAGCATAAAGCAAGCAGTTGCGCCGACTATAGGATACAAAATATATATAATAAACATTACACTACCTTTTTCTGCGTATTCCCTCTGAGATTTTCTTTCACCTGATATAGTTTGCATCCATAGGCAGGTAGGTTTTTGCAGATTTTGATATAAAGTTGTTTCAGTTTGATTTCATTGTCATAATATGGCGTATGCCACAACTTTTTCTGTTTATCCTAGAAATAGACATAAAATTAAGAGTATAGATGAGATTATTGCTTTATTTGTCACTTCGTACATATGTAATATATACATATATATGTATTACACAAGTTATATATATATATATATATATATATATATATATATATATATATATATATATATATACATATATATGTATTACATAAGTTATATATATATATGTGTGTGTGTGTGTGTGTGTGTGTGTGTGTGTGTGTGTGTGTGTGTGTGTGTGTGTGTGTGTGTGTATGCGTGAAATTGTTAGTGGAAATGGAAAATGTTATTAGATGATATTTATTTGCAATGGTACTGAGTATTATTGATCTTATGAAGGATATCAGTGCACTTAGTGACCAACAACAGAGTATGTCTCATCACAAATATGATACAGATATTTGAGAAAAGGTCCAAAGGAGTGAAAGAAAATAAAATGCACAAATCTTCAGCAAAAAGGAAAAAATATAGTTTCTGCGTCGTTAGAATAGTTATTATCCAATCCCCGTTTGGCGTGTTGGTGGATGTGTGAATAGCAAGAAGGAAAAAAGAAGTGAGCAGCAATGTGGGCCAAAGAAACCTAAACATTCCCCGGTTATATGAATGTTGAATGTTGTTCAGCACCGCTGGAGGTGGTGCTTTTACCAGAAGGTGTTGACATCTCCTGTCGGCAGCTGAAGGGAATGTCCCGCAGTGCAAGTTGTATCTAAAATGTATAATCTAAGGACATTCCTTTCAGCTGTAGTATATCATTCAAATCAGTTGTTGTACGTGCATCTATTTTACATCATGTACTTTTATTTTTCATCTAGCTACCTTTCAACCTAATAGCCTGCTTCTTATCTCCTGACTCCTACCAACTTTCCAGAGCTTTATTTTATTGGAATAGACTACTAAACATAATTAGTTGTTAAAAGACGTCGGATCGGCAGAAATGAACAAGCGCTGAACAAAAATGTCTTATCTTTAGTTCCAATGTTAAATTCTAATGGGCTCCATTTTATATACATTAGAGACATTTTGACTAAATCTTCATCCAACAAAATATTTGGCACAGTGTTTCGTCTAAAGAAAAGCATTATTATTTATAATGTTTGCTTTTTTTTTAACAGTGGGACTAATATAAATACGTACGAGGATACCTTTATATAAATACATCGCGGGGAAATAGCTTGTAATGGTCACGTCGTGTATCAATTGAAGAATAGAGAATTCTCGTTCATTTCACTCCAACTGACTAATAGCAACAAATTAGTGAACAAGATATATTATTATTATGTTATATAATAATGACAATTCTTCTCATATCTGGGGTCTGTAAAATAATGTACCAGTAAATTCCTAGAGTCGATGGCATTACCCAATCCTTCCTCCCACACCGGAATTACTGACTTTGTACGTAAATCAGAAGCAATCATATACTGCACTTATTTCCTGAAGTTTCCACCAACCAGATTTGGATTTGAGAAAGTGGAATTAAAATCGCCTTAAGCTCGAAGAGGAAAACTATGTCGATGAAGCAACTCTAGCAATTTCATGGAGAATATAGACAACAGTCGATTTTCATCTTTTACAGACATGAAGTGATTAATTCATACCAGAGAAACCTTCTTCAATTATTCTGAGCTCTATCTAAATTTGTCTCTGACAATTATGAACTTTAATTTACTGTTGCGAAGGCTTTGCCAGCGAGGATTGAGAACATAGGCTACAGTGTCAATACTTTATGGATACGGCGTGTTGGTGATTCCTGTAAAAGAATTATCAACCTTTTTCTGACTGGAAGTCTGCCGTTCTATTGATACTATCATTTGTAACTCTCAGAAGAATTTGTATTTTAATGTATACTAAGAAATATAATTTTGTCTGAGATTTCATCCGTTAAGTTCCTCATGAATGTTGTGTATAGTTGAAAAATTCTATCGAAGAGTAAAACGAAGAGTTAATCAGGTATTTGTTGTATTTGTTTCACTATTTCTATTCTTTCGCTTATGCAGGAAAGCCCAAGTTTTTTTCAAGATGACATAGAGAAGAGATGTATCCACTGAACAGCTCACAGACCGTCTAAGTCCCACATAGTGTATTAAATAACGGGAACCAGGAAAATATTTTTCAAAATATTTTATACAATCTTTCTTCTGCTAGTCATCAACTAGATTATATTTCTGTTTTTCGTTAATAAAACAAACATACTAAGTCAAAGAGAAAACTTTCAATTTTATGAAAAAAAAAAAAAAAAAAAAAAAAAAAGATTCCTTCTACAGTGGAGAGTTGATGTCTGAGAATTATCAGTTTAGTTAATATATACAATATATTATACAATATTCTCTTTTCTGGTTTAACATCCATTTTCCACGCCAGAATAAAATGGATGAGCTGTTGTAAATTTCGATAATATTGTTTTTGCAGAAGCATTTGTTTGGGAAAAAGATTCATGTCCTTTCAAGCGCTATACACTCAGTTCTGCAGGAAGACATTTTATCATAAAGGGAGACTGTAGAAAACATGGTTGTGTGTTCTTGTCATATATTGATGTTTAGTATGATGTAATGTTATACACTATAGTGGAATACCTTACTGAATCTAATTTCGATTATGAGTTTATCCGTCAATATAATTCTGCACCAATAATATACTGAAATCGATTTGATCGATTTTAACAAAGATTGTTGTGTGGCTTGGTAAAAAAAAATCGGTTTTTATTTAGGATTAGAAGTAAACTAGGGTGGTTGCAATTCCAGGGAACAAGAAGTGAGTAATGATCAATACCTCATGAAAAAGATCTTATCAGATGAATAAAATGGACCCGAGATTTACTGATTTAGTGTATTGTTCATTAGAAAATAATTAATCAATACCATTGCTTAATGAATTCTTCATAGCAGGAAGCTTCATTGTTGAATGAAAAGCATCAGATAAACGTTGATGGATGGCATATTCTTAAGAAGCCGACTCAGCATTTTCTTATCAAGCGATAGATAAATAGCATTTCAAACCAGATCTCATGATTGACTTTCAATTACACATAGGATGTCTGTGTTAGGTTAATTACATAATTATCAATCAAAGTTAATTGCAGAAGGATGTACTAATGTTACCATGCCAGTGTTACGAAGCTGAATGTTACCCACTTCAATATTACCAACAAGGATATTGTTAAGTCGAATGTTAAGTGAGCTCAGTGTTACCAGTAATATTATTTAAATTCACAGTTTGATATGTTGCCATCGTCGTTATAAGTGTCACTGTTGTGTTGTTGTCACTCTTGAATAATTTTAGCCAGTTCTGCTTCCTCATCGATATATTTTGAAAATCAAAAATTGAAGAGTTAGGCCGCAGTCACTCCACACTAGGGGATTACTCGTTATTATCATTATTATTATTATTATTATTATTATTATTGTTATTATTGAGTGAGAGAGTTGTACATGCCATCAAAGTGACACTGAGGTAGGTAAAATATATGAAGCCCAGTATACCCATCATGACTACCCGTCAGATAAGGGTCATGCATCACAACCATATGTGCGCGACATGATGATCTCATATCAAGATAAACAGTACATGTCCTTGCAGGTGGGGCCCAGTTAGAATTTTCTTCAGGTCGAGTAGCCCATCCTGCTCAAAAGGTCTCTGAATAAGGGTTGTTTAAAGATGTTGAACGAAACACCCGTGTTTCCAGAGTTAAATTATTCAAACCTCAAAGAATTCCTCTCAACACATAGCTATAATACTCCCCCACTACTTCTGCTCGTGATCAGAGATGCACATATCGTTAGCCACTTAGGGACATCTTTCATACCTGACAAAACAATGTACATGATAACATTTCCAGTCAGTTAAGATCAGAAGCCATGAGAGCCACAGTCTGGTACTGCATCAGGGCATTTATAATAATAATAATAAAAATAGTGGTTGTGGTGGTGGAGGTGATGGTTGTTGTTTAGGGCGGCGAGCTGGCAGAAACGTTAGCCCGCCGGGCGAAATGTTTAGTGGTATTTAGTTTGCTGTTACGTTCTGAGTTCAAATTCCGCCAAAGACACTGTCAGGTGTTTGTGTCACACTGCACGGCAGAGTAAGTGAATCACACAAGGACAGGAACTTAACCGTACGGTGAGCTTCCACACGATTTCTGTCTTAAATTCTATGCACAGCACTTTTTTTGACCCAACACCACGGAAGAAGACACTCAACTTCTAGGCCCATTGCTTTTATTCTAAAAACTTGCATATTTAAAACCTTCTAAGTAATTCATGCTTTCTCAGTGCAGTAGTTATGTTCATTGACAGAGAGATATGATGATTAAATTAGGTAGATGAAGCTTCTGCACAAAAATTTTGTTGTCAGCTCAAGGAGTCTCCGTATTGACTAATACATTTTCTTTGTTAATTTCACAGGAAATGAAGTCTTGAGATTTCGTTCTCCAAGCAGAGTTTGGGTTATGAGGAGGTATTTGAACATTATTGGTTGCATGAGACAATTGACGCATGTCTCCGGTTAACTTGAAGACTTCTTTATATTTCAGCATAGAAAAGAATATAGTAATCGATTTTAGTTTGCTACACTCTATTAAAGGCACGGATTGGATTAATTCTTGTATTGCTGTGCATGTAGTGCAAACAAATCCAAGATACAATCTTCAGTGACACACCAGTGCTAGTAAAAAGAATTAGCACGTTTTTACTAGTTTTCTATGAATTTCTACTTCAACATCTGGTCTAGTGGGCATCTGTAAACCTGAAGTATGTGAAATGTTTATTTTGAGGAATTTGAAACCGTATGTCTATGTTACATTTTCATGCTTTTTGGTCGTTTCATATTTGATTTGTACCTCCTGGCGTTTCATTTTTTTTGTTCATATATTCTAATGTAGAATACATGTAGCCTCGTTTTTCATTGATTCTTTCATCGCTGAACCGTGTTACGCTTATCACCAATTCAATTGTGATAACAAGGGTCAGTGATC
Organism: Octopus bimaculoides; assembly: GCF_046866305.1. NCBI lineage: Eukaryota > Metazoa > Mollusca > Cephalopoda > Octopoda > Octopodidae > Octopus > Octopus bimaculoides. Next base: position 91,190,954 of record NC_142929.1, read on the forward strand.
AATAGCAGATTCTACTTATAGCGCAAAAACGCGCCCCGGCGACCACCACATTACTCGTTTACTCAGAATCCACTGAGTACCCCTTGTGTTTACATGACCGTGCAATGAGGTTGCATATTTTTTTTTTATATGGATTTATGTACTCATATGTACAACATAGGATCAATGGTTAGAAAAATATGAAGGCTCCTGATCCTAACAAACGATGCTGACGAGTGTATTCTGTACAGGAAAAGATAATGATCTGCGAAAACATGACGGTGGAGGTTTGGCTGCTATGGCACGTGGGTTTTGGTATTCTTTCATTTCATATACAGTCTGTTTACGTTTACTTTAGGGTGTAGCACACTATGCAGCTTCATCAACTTTCTCGTCCTTCTATTCAGTGTTGATATTTCCTCTTTAGTTCATTTGAGGATGGGTGCACTATATCTGACCTGCGCAACAGCCCAGATTGGATTTCAACACCATCTTCACACTTTTTTGATACGCCTCGCTGACCTTGATTTTCATTTCTCTGTGTATCCAGCTCCAAAATCCCTAAATACCTATACCCACCACCATCGAGTTCACCCATGGTCTCTCCTGACGGTAACCGCAATCCTTTCCAGGCTTCTTTCTTCCCCTCTTTTCATATTAAGTACTGAGTATTTGGTAATCCCAAATTCCATACTGATGTCCCTAACACACTTCTGGACTGTTTTGGTTAAGGAATCTATCTGTTTTTCAGATTTTCCAAACAATTTCAGGTCATCCATAAACAGAAGATGGTTCAGTGATGTGCCTTTCTTCACACGTCGGTAACCCGTCTTACCAACCCTAAGTGTCATTGTTATAGGTATTAGTGCAATTACAAATAGTAACGGAGAAAACGAGTCACCTTGGAAGATTCACCTTTTAATATTAACTTCTCTAAGGAATACATTACTTGAGTACAATTCGGTTTTCAACTTTCATGCGATGCATCAGAAAATTTGTGATGTTGTCAGCAACACCAAACATCTGTAGGCATCCAACGATCCAAGAATGCGGCATCATATCATATACCTTCTTTAAGTCAATCCAAGCCAAAGACATGATTGTATGATGCTTTTTACAATGCCTCGAAACTGTTTTATCGATTCCTTGGTACCCTGAGAACTCTCCCTACATCCTTTTTGTTCGCTTGGTAGTATTTCTTCCTGTGCCAGGAAAGTATATGTCTTTGCCGCACATATGCTAGTAAGTATCATCCAGATTATGTTTAGGCATGCTATGGAACGGTAATTTCCCATAGAATTCCCATTTCTTCTATCTTTCATTATAAGTGTTGTCCTCCAGTCACCATCCACCCGGGGACTGTATCTTTCTGGACACACATTCAATTGGGCTGCTAGTCTTTCGTGTACCGCGTGGCATCTCTTCTTTCACGTCAACTGGTTCTTATGACAATATTCTTATTCTTTCACGTCAACTGGTGCTTATTTGTTCTTTCACGTCAACTGGTGCTTATGCCAATATTCCTTTGTTTCTTTCCTCCTTGTAATTCTGCCTTGATAGTCTCTATCCACATTGCATCCCTTTTATGCACCACATTGTTTCCCCATAATCCGCTCAGAACTCCTTGGCTTGATTTGCATCAGGAGCAACATTTTCCTCGTTGTCTCCTTCTAACGTTCGGAGGAATTGCTTAGGGTTATTTTTGAACAATCTGTTCTCCTCGAACTGCTTACTTCTGTTCACAAATCTTCTGATCTTCTGGCCTTTTGCCATGACCCTATTTTAACTGCTCAGCCGCTGTCGCCATCGTCATCATTAATATTTTAATCATTATTGTTTTACAAATTAAGCTTAATAAAAGAATTAATTTTATATGCAGCGAGGTAAGGTATCAAATTTGTGCAGAAAAACCTTATAGAAATCTCTCATAACATCTGATGCCATCTGAATATAGAAATCTCTAATAACATCTGATGCCATTAACAATGTAGACGAAGTGATCAAGTTACAATCAGGAATACACACACACACACGAGCGTAGGCTCGAAATGTTAAAGACTTTTTCATATCCCGAGCGTTATACTAATACATCTATTTGTTTTCTACACCACCTGTCTTCGTCTGTGGTTTTTTTGTAAATTCTCCCTATATATATATATATATATATATATATATATATATATATATATATATATATATATATACAACTATACAACTCTCGGCATAAAACACTACACGACAATACTTACCATATACTAACTAACATTAAGATAGTCCAGTTCGATAGATTTGATAGGATACGACACTCAGAACTGCGTTCAATAAAGCTTTCGCAAATATCTAAATTGATTAATATATTGTGTTTATCTAGTTATGAGATTTACTATGGACAACACTAATCTTTGTAAACAGGTGTGGTTTTATATCTTATTTACCTAACTACATAGTCTCTTGAACCTTGTGAAACGTAAGCTTGATCTCAATAAATAATGTTTCATTTAGAATACATTTCGATATGAGGATAGTTATAATGATGAAAACTATGTTGTTACTCTTACCTTTACCGTATTATAGGTTTTATGATATGGTAATAATAACAGTAAGAACATCATTCTCATCATTACAGCAGCAGCGTGATGGCAGATCGTTAGTGTAAAGGTTAAAAAACAAAATATTTGCGGTATTTGCTCTGACTTCAAATCCTGTCGTGAGTCACTCATAACGTCGATAAAAGGAAGTGCCAGTCAAATACAGGGGTAAATGGTTCAGCTGACCCACTCTTTACACTTAACTTTACGACTAAATTACGAAACACTAAAATAAAAAAAAAAAACGTGGCTTGGCAGAATCATCAGAGCGTCAGAATAGTTACTTCGGGGCATTCGTTCTGTCAGTTTAAATTCCGCTGAGGTCAACTTCACTTTTCATCCTTTCAAGATTAATAAAATAAAGTACGAGTCAAATACTGAGCTCAATGTTATCGACAAACCCCATCCCTCTAAAATTGCTAGTCTAATGCCAAAATTTGAATCCATTAAGGCGCTGAACTGGCAAAATCATTACTGTGCCAGACAAAATGTGGCTTCATTCCTCCTGGATATTTAAGTTCTGAGTTCAATTTCTGCTGAGATCGACCTTGTCTTTCATCTTTTTGGATTACATAAAGTAAGCACCAGTCAAATATTGAGGTCAACGTAATCGGCTATCCCACTCCGCTAAAATGATTGTACCTTAGTTGTCTCTGAGAAGACTGTTTCCTGGAGCTGCATATTATTATTATTATTAGAACTGTTTTTGCTATTAATCTCTCTTTCCAGTTTAATCATATCTATGATATCTGGAGTACGGAAGGTATGAGAGTGTTTATCTCAGCCACAACAAAGTAGAGCTTTTCCATTAAAAACAAAACAAAAGATCATATACTCTTTTACTCTTTTACTTGTTTCAGTCATTTGACTGTGGCCATGCTGGAGCACCGCCTTTAGTCGAGCAAATCGACCCCAGGACTTATTCTTTGTAAGCCTAGTACTTATTCTATCAGTCTCTTTTGCCGAACCGCTAAGTGACCGGGACATAAGCACACCAACATCGGTTGTCAAGCAATGCTAGGGGGACAAACACAGACACACAAACACACACAAATATATACATATATACGACGGGCTTCTTTCAGTTTCCGTCTACCAAATCCACGCACAAGACTTTAGTCGGCCCGAGGCTAAAGTAGAAGACACTTTCCCAAGGTGCCACGCAGTGGGACTGAACTCAGAACCATGTGGTTGGTAAGCAAGCTACTTACCACACAAGCATTCATCATTAACAGAAGGTGATAAAGTGAGTACCGTACAAAATACCTCATATTATTTCATTTAATCTCTACATTTTGAATTCAAACTTCACTGGTTATAAACATTATCTATTATTCTTTAGTCAAGAAAATACATTTTAATTCCTGCTCTTGTACCGATTTTATAATAATGGTATACTGAGCATTAGGATTAAGCATCCAATAAGTTCGTTGTTATTTATTCATTTCTCTCACCCTATTAATTTTGATTGTATATCGTTCATAGAACTGCTGGCCTGCTTTTCTTTAGCCCTCAGTATACGATTATGAAGAAAGAGGGAAACCTGTTATGTCACTCAAACAAATATATTAATGTGATTTGCCGCAGGGCTGCGTAAATCTTTTTTGTTATAAAGAGAGATAAAAAAGAAACCCAAGTAGATACTGAGTATTAACCTGAAAACATGATGATCTCCTTTATAGAAAACTAGAACTATTAGTAAGTTTGTTTTCTTACAGACGCATCAACACACAAAACCCCTTTCAGTTTTTCCTTATATGCAAACGCATAATGGAAGAGAGAGAGGAAGAGTTCGGTACAAATATATGTTGGTATCTTGACAACATACGCATATCCATCCATCCATCCGTATATATATATATATACATATACTTACATACGTATATATATATATAAATGCATATGATATATATATAAATACACACACGCATATATATATATATATATATGATTACACACACACATATACATGGTTGGCCAAAAGTCACCTAACAGTAAATCAAAAGTCCATAAATACTATCAATAACTCTGTATTGACTCAAGAAGGCGCTCAAGAAGGACTTCTGTTTGAACAATTTTCATGTTTCATATTTAGATGCTTTTATTAAATTCATTCAATTGTTAAACATAAATAAATCTTGGAATTAAATGGTTTTGATTTACTCAGGTGACTTTTGGCGTACCAAATATATACATACATACATGCATACATACATACATGCATACATACATACATACAACAACATACATACATACATACATACATACATACAGATAAAGTTTATGGCTATTCAGAGGTTTATTAAGAAGAATATATTAACAAAAGGTTAGAAATGTATGGATACTTTTGAGTATATACCAGACATTTTCCACAATGGAGGGAGGAAAATAAATTATTCAGAAATAGTTTAATATTTATACATATTGTACACTCCGAATAGCCATAAACTTTATCTGTATACAATATAAAAACATTGTTTTAAAACATTTAACTATAGTACCACATGATAAGACTTTCCCTGTTTTATTATCAATGGTCTGCTAGTGGGTGACCCCCTTAGTCGTCAACGAACATCTTGTTTTAAGTTTTCCTTTACCAAACCTCATGATTTTTATGACTATGCCAACTATGATTTTTGTCTGCTCTCTCAGCCCTACTCCTAACAGATAATGTCCTTTATTCTCTCAGCCTTAGATATACAAGGGTTGATAAACAAGTCTATAAATTAAACTGACCCCATATAAACAAATAAAGTCAGTGACAGGCAGAGTCTTCACAATTTATTGATAAACTTCTATGTTGTAGTAGAGACAACATGTTCTTTGTCTATCTCCTTCACTTCTTGGAGATTTTAGGTATAGTTATACTAATGTGTCCATCTGTTCTAATTTAATTAAATTCAATGTCTCTGTGCAGCTTGAGAATTGCTCCTCATTTTAAATTGATGTAATGACTGCATTGTTCAATTAAATGGAGTTGCATGAAACGATGGTACTGCATTACCTCTGGATATCCTTGTTACTTATTTTGATACACACACACACACACACACACACACACACACACACACACACACACAAGACATAAACAATGTTGATTGTTGTAAATTTGACTTACAGCTGTTTCCAGTCGTTATAGATTTGTTATTGATTGATTTACTCAATCAGTCCATTGATCAGTTGAGAGAAATTGAACGACCTAGAGAATTAATGTAACGTTATGCCTTGTCTTGTATTTTGATGTGTATAAAAGAAACAGTAGAAATAGAACACAACCGTGTTTATAATATAGAATGGTATTGAACTATAACCTCGGACTCTGCTACAAGAATACTCGGAGTTCTTTACTAATCTGAACAAAATTGTTACCCTGGTGTACTTACTGAGAGCTTATAAAGTATTTTTCCCAGACTGATAATCCCTCGCTAATAACTTATATATA